>NC_052079.1:23877870-24016982 GCF_015852505.1 Tachyglossus aculeatus
ACGTGAGGTGTGAGAAGTGCGTTTTCTCCATTCTGTAAAAGCCACTTATGGTGAAACTCCTATCGCATGAAAAGCTGTATAAACACTTCGGGATATAAGAATGTTCAGTTCCAGGTAAAATAGAGAAAAAAAAGAAACTGTGAACACCGTTCTTGTCTTTTCTATTTGCAATTACCATCTTCTATGCTGCTTTGTAGGGAAGTTAAATAAGAACGTTGATTGAATAGGTCTTTCTCTCAATCTCGTCAAAACCTACACTGTTCCTTGCCTCGCCTTGCTCAGCACATGAGTCAACCTAGGATCTAGACCGAGATGTAATAGTGAATGTAAGGTGTGAGTAACCGTGTTTTTCCGTTCTCTGAGGATCAGATACATTGAAACCCCAGTGGCACAAAAACATAACTGGAAGCATCATAAAATTCAACTGTTGTCTCATGTCAAATAGTGATAGAGGCAGTGAAGACACCAACGCGAATCCTTGCACTGCAATATGCAGCTCATCAGGAGTCTAATTTCCCACACCTACCATTTTTTTTCTAACTTGTTAAGAAAGAAAGCCGTTTGTTTCTCGCAATCTTACAAAGCCACTTGCTTTGAAACGGGTGTGGGATGAAATACTATATGAACTCTTCTTGAAATATAAGTTCAGGTTATTTTACAATAGCTATATTGTAGCAGAAGATGTCTTAGAGGACTTGAAGTAACCAACGCCAATCCTTGAACTGCAGTATGCAGCCTATCGGGAGTCTAATTTGCCGCACTTACCATTTATCTTCTAACTTGTTAAGAAAGATAGCTGTTTGTTTCTCGCAATTCTACCAAGCAACTTGCTTTGGAAAGAGTGTGAAGTGAAATACTATATGAACTCTTCTATAAATACAAATTCAGCTCCCTCTACAATAGTCATATTGTAAAAGAAGCCGTCATAGAGGAATCGACGACACCAACCTCTATCTTTGCACTACAGTATGCAGCCTATAGGGAGTCTAATTTACCGTACCAACTATTATTTTTCTAAGCTAAGAAAGAGAGTCTCTGGAAAGTCTCTGTTGCTCGCAATCCTGTAGAACCACTTGCTTTGAAACCCTTGTGGGACGAAGTACTATATGAACTCGTCTTGAAATATAAATTCAGGTGCATCTACAGTATTAATATTGTAACTGAAGATGTCTTAGAGCAATCGAAATAAACAACGTCAATCTTTGAACTGCAACATGCAGCCTATCGGTAGTCTGATTTTACCATCCGGGCGAATTTTCTTCTAGCTTGTTAAGAAAGAAAACTATTTCTCGCAATCCTGCCACTTGCTTTTCAACACTTACGGGACGAAATACTATATGAACACTTCTTGAAATATAAATTCAGGCCCATCTCCAAAGGTAATATTATAACAGAAGATGTCTTACAGGAATCGAAGAAACCAACGCCAACCCTTGCACTGCAGTATGCAGGTTATCGGGATTCTAATTGACCGCACTTACCACTTTTCTCCTAACTTGTTAGAAAGAAAGCTGTTTGTTTCTCCCAATTCTACGAGGCAACTTGCTTGGAAACAGTTGTGGGACGAAATACCATGTAAACTCTTCTTGAAATATAAATTCAGGTTCATCTACAATAGTAATATTGTTAACAGAAAATGTCTTAGAAAAATCGAAGAAACCAACGTCAAGCCTTGCACTGGAATATGCAGTCTATCGGGAGTCTATTTCACTGCATCAACTATTTTTCTTGTAACGTGCTTAAATAGACAAGCTAAGAAAGAAAGTCGTTTGAATGTCTATTCCCCACAATCCTGTTAAGCCACTTGCTTTGAAACCGGTGTGGGACGAAATACTACATGAACACTTCTTTCACGTCTATGTGCAATAGCAATAATGTAACAGAAGATGTCTTAAGGGAATCGAAGAAACCAACGCCAATCCTTGTAGTATGCAGGCTATCGGGAGTCTAATCCGCCGCAAGTACCATTTTTCTTCTACCTGGTTAAGAAAGAAAGCTGTTTGTTGCTCGCAAACAAACTTGCTTGGGAACTTGCTTTGTTTCCCGCGATATGGGAACAGAAGGTGTCTTAGAGGACCAGAAGAATCTAAGGCTTATCCTTGTACTACAGCAAACAGCCCATAAGTAACCTAATTTATCGCACGCAGCATTTCTCCTCTAACTTGTAAAGGAAGAAACATGCTTGTTTCTCACCATCCTGTAAAGCAAATCGCTTTGAAAACCCTGTGGACGAAATGCTATACGAACGCTTCTAGAAATACAAATTCAACTCCATCTACAATAGTAATATTGTAAAGGAAGATGTCTTAGAGGAATCGAAGAAAACAACCCCTTTCTTTGCACTGCAGCATGCAGCCTAATGGGAGTCTAATATACTGCACCAACCATTTATCGAAAGTAGCTTCAATGTCTGTCTGCTCCTCGCAATCGTGCACAGCACTTAGTTTGAAACTTGTGTGGGAGGAAACATTATATCAACTCGTCTTAAAATATAAATTTAGGTACATGTACAGCAGTGATATTGTAAAGGAAGATGTCTTAGAAGAATCGAAGAAACGAACGCCTATCCTTGCACTGGAGTATGCAGTCGTCTATCGGAAGTCTATTTTACCGCACCAGCCATTTTTCTTGTAACGTGCTTAAATAGACAAGCTAAGAAAGAAAGTCGTTTGAATGTCTATTCCCCACAATCTTGTTAAGCCACTTGTTTCGAAACCGGTGTGGGACGAAATACTGTAAGAACCCTTCTTGAAAGATAATTTCACCTCCAAGTGCAATAGTAAAAATGTAAGGGAATCGAAGAAACTAACGCCAATTCTTGCAGTACGCAGGCTATCGGGAATGTAATCCGCCACAAGTACCATTTTTCTTCTCGAAAAGCAACTTGCTTGGAAAGAAGTGTGGGACGAAATACTATATGAACTCTTCCAGAAGTAGAAATTCAGGTCCATCTACAATAGTAATATGGGAACAGGAGGTGTCTTGGAGGACTAGAAGAAACTAAGGCTTATCCTTGCACCACAGCATACAGCCCATAGGGAGTCTCATTTACCGCACGTACCATTTTACTTCTAACTTCTTAAGAAGTTAGATACAGTATTGTTTTTAACAATCCTAAGAAACAACTTGCTTTGAAACTCGTGTGAGATAAAATACTACATGAACTCTTCTTGAAAGATAAATTCAGGTCTATCTAGGACAGTAATAGTGCAAACAGGAGCTGTCTTAGAAAAATCGAAAAAAACCTGAACGCCCAATCCTTGCGCTGCAGTATGCAGCCTATTGGGAGTCTAATTTACCGTACAAACCATTTTCCTTCTGACCTGCTTAATTAAATAAGGAAGAAAAAACCTAAGAAAGAAAGTCGTTTGAATGTCTGGTCCTCGCAGTCCTGTTGAGCCACTTGCTTTGAAACCCGTGTAAGACAAAATACTAAATGAACTCTTCCTTCAGTATAAATTCAGGTCCATCTACCATAACAATATTGTAAAGGAAGATGTCTTAGAGGAATCGAAGAAACCAACCCCTTTCTTTGCACTGCAGTATGCAGCCTATTGGGAGGTTAATTTACTGCACCAGCCATTTCTCTTAGACAAGCTAAGAAAGAAAGTGGCTTTTATATCTGTCTGTTCCTCGCAATCCTGCAAAGCTCTTGCTTTGGAACCCGTGTGAGACGAAATACTGTATCAACTCTTCTTAAAATATAAATAAAGGTCGGTGTACAACATTGATATTGTAAAGGAAGAAGTCTTTGAAAAATCGAAGAAGCGAACCCCTATGCTTTGTAATCCAGTATGCAGCTCATCGGGATTCTAATTTACCGCACAACCACTTTTCTTTTAACTTCTTTGTTTCTCGCAAGCCTACAAAGCAACTTGCTTTGAAACGGGTGAAGGGACGGAAATACCATAGGAACTCTTCTTGAAATACATATTCAGGTCCATCTACAATAGTAATATTTCAAATAGAAGATGTCTTACAGGAATCGAAGAATCCTTCCACTGCAGTTGGCAGCATATCGCGAGTCTCATTCGTCGTACGTACCTTTTTTCTTCTAACGTGATTCAATAGAGAAGAAGGTCGTTTGAATTTCTGTTCCTCACAATCATGCAAAGCCGCTTGCTGAAAAGCCTGTATGGGAAGAAAAGGTTAAAGGGTTTTTTTTTAATGTAAATGCAGGTCCATCTGCACTAGAAGTATGGTAACAGAAGATGTTTTAGAGGAATCGAAGAAACCAAAGCCTATCCTTGCACTGCTGTATGCAGCTCATCGGGATTCTAATTTACCGCACGTACCACTTTTCTTCTAACTTGTTAAGAAAGAAAGCTGTTTGTTTCTCGCAATCCTAAGAAGCGACTTGCTTTGAAACTCGTGTGGGATGAAATACTACATGAACTCTTCTTGAAAGATAAACTGAGGTCTATCTACGATAGTAATAGTGTAAACAGAAGATGTCTGTTTACAACGCAACGCCAAGTGCAATGCCAATCATTGCACTGTAGTATGCAGCCTACTGGGAGTCTAATTTATGGCACCAACTATTTTCCTTCTAACGTGCTTAAGTAGACAAATTTAAGAAAGAAAGTCGTCTGAATGTCTGTTCCTCGCAATCCTGTATAGCCACTTGCTATGCAACCCGTGGGAGACAAAATACTATATGAACTCTTCTTGAAATATAAATTCAGGTCCATCTGCAATAGTAATACCGTAAAGGAAGATGTCTTAGAAGAATCGCAGAAACCAAAGCCTATCCTTTCTCTGCAATATGCAGCTTATCAGGAGTCTAATTTACTGCACGCATTATTTGTCTTCTGACTTGTTTAGAAAGAAAGATGCTTGTTCCTCACAATCCTACAAAGCAACTTGCTTTCTAGCAAGCAACGGGTGTGCGACGAAATATATTATGAACTCTTCTTGAAATGCATATTGAAGTCCATCTACACTAGTAATATTGTAAATAGAATATGTCGTACAGGAATCGAAGAATTCTCGCACTGCAGTAGGCGAGTGTATCGCGAGTGTAATTCGCCGTACGTACCCTTTTTCTTCTAACGTGATTAAATAGAGAAGCTAACTAAGAAAGAAAGTTTTTGAATGTCTGTTCCTCGCAATCTTGCAAAGCCACTTGTTGAAATAGTTTATGAATTCTTTTGCAAATATAAATTCAGTTCCATTTACAATAGTAGTATGGTAAAAGAAGATGCTTTAGAGGAAACGAAGAAACCAAAGCCTATCCTTGCACTGCAATTGCAGGCCAAAGCGAGTCCAATTTACCGCACATACCATTTACCTTCTGACTCGTTAAGAAAGAAAGCCGTTTGTTTCTCTCAATCTTATGGAGCAACTGGCTTGAAATTCGAGTGGAAAGAAATGCGATATGAATTCTTGTTGAAGTACAAATTCGGGTCTCTCTACAATAGTAAAATTGTAAAGAGAATATTCTTACAAAAATCGAAGAAACCGGTCACCAATCCTTGCCCTGCAGTATCCAGCATATCGGGAGTCAAAATCGCCATATGTACCTTTTTATCTAACGTGCTTAAATTACAAACCTAAGAAAGAAAGTGGTTTGAATGTCTTATCCTCACAATCTTGCAAAGCAACTTGCTGAGAAACCAGTGTGGGACAAAAAACCATGTGAACTCTCTCAGAAACATAAATTCAGGTCCATCTGCAATAGTAATAATGTAACAGAAGATGTCTTAAAAGAATAGAAGAAAGCAACGCCTATCCTTGCACTGCAGTATGCAGCCAATAGGGAATGTAATTTAACGCACGTACCATTTTCTTCTAACTTGTTTCTCGCAATCGTATGATTCAACTGGCTCTGAAACCCATGTAGGAAGAAATACTACATGAACTCTTCTTGAAATATAAATTCTGGTCCATCTGCATTACTGATATTGTAAACAGAAGATGTCTTAGAAAATTCGAAAAAACCAACGCCAATCCTTGCACTGCAATATGCAGCCTATTGGGAGTCTAATTTACAACTGCAACCACTTTTCTTCTAAGGTGCTGAAATAGAGAAACTAAGAAAGAAATTCGTTTGAATGTCTGGTCCTCGCAATCCTGTAAAGACACTTGCTTGGAAACTCGTGTAAGACAAAATACTTTTTGAACTTTTCCTTTAATGTAAATTCAGGTCCATCTACACTAGTAATATTTGAAACAGAATATGTCTTAGAAGAATCCGCCGCACCTACCATTTGTCTTCTAACTTGTTACGAAAAAAAGCTGTTAGTTTCTCGCAATTCTACTAGGCAACTTGCTTTGAAACGGGTGTGGGACAAAATACTATATGAACTCTTCTATAAACACAAATTCACCTCCACCTACAATAGTAATATTATGAAGGAAGATGTCTTAGAGGAATCGAAGAAGTAACCCCTTTTCTTTGCACTGCAGTATTACAGCCTTTTGGGAATTCTCATTTACTGGAACAACCATTTTTCTTCTAATGTGCTTTAATAAGCAAGCTATGAAAGAAAGTCACTTGACTGTCTCGATGTTCCTAGCAAGCCTGCAAAGCCACTTGCTTTGAAACCCGTGTGGGACGAAATACTGTATCAAGTCTTCGTAAAAGATGAATTACGGTTATTCTACAGTAGTGATTTGCTAAGGAAGATATGTCTGATAGATCGAAAACGCCAACTCCAATCTTTGCACTACAGTGCGCAGCATGTGGGGAATCTAACTCGCCGCGCGTACCATTTTCCTTCTAATTGCTAAGAAAAAAGCTGTTTCTCGCAATTCTACCAGGAACCTTGCTTTGAAATGGGTGTGGGACAAAATACTATATGAACTCTTCTACAACTACAAATTCAGCCCCGTCTACACTATTGATATTTTGAAGGAAGATGTCTTAGAAGAATCGAAGAAACCAACGCTTTGTCTTGCACTGCAGTAGGCAGTCTATCTTGAGTCTATTTTACTGCACCCTCCAGTTTTCTTCTAACGTGCTTAAATAGACAAACTAAGAAAAAAAGTCGTTTGACTGTCTATTCAGAGCAATCCTGTAAAGCTACGTGCTTTGAAACCGGTGTGGGTCGATATACTATATGAAAACTTCTTGAAGTATAATTTCACGTCCATCTGCAATAATAATAAGGGAATTGAAGAAAAGAATGCCTATCCTTGCAATATGCAGGCTATCGGGAGTCTAATCCGCTTCACCTACCATTTTTATTTTAATTGGTTAAGAAAGAAAACTGTTTGCTTCTCGGAACTTCCTTGGAAATGGGTGTGGGACCAAATACTCTAGATATGAGCTCTCCCAGAAATATAAATTCAGGGCCATCAACAATGGTAATATGGTAACAGAAGTTGTCTTAGAGGAATAGAAGAATCTAACGCCTATCCTTGCACTGCAATATGCAGCCCATAGGGAGTCTAATTTAAGGCACGTACCATTTTTCTTCTAACTTGTTAAGAAAGACAGCTGTTTGTTTCTGCAAATCTTATGAAGCAACTGGCTTTGAAACTCGTGTGGGATGAAATACTATATGAAATCCTCTTGAAATATAAATTCATGTCCATCTACAATACTAATATTGCAAACCGAAAATGTCTTAGAAAAATCGAAAAAGCCAATGCCATTCTTTGCACTGTAGTATGCTACTTACCTGGGGTAGAATTTACCCCATGTATCATTTTTCTTCTGACTTGTTTAGAAAGAAAGGTTCTTATTTCTCGCAATCCTACAAAGCAACTTAAAAAAATCGAAAAAACCAACGCCAATCCTTGCCCTGTAGTACGCAGCCTACTGGGGGTCTTATTTAACCACACCAACCATTTTTCTTCTAACGTGCTTAAGTAGACAAACTAAGAAAGAGTGTCGTCCGAATGTCTGTTCCTCGCAATCTTGTAATGCCACTTGCTTTGAAACCCGTGTGTTACAAAATATTATCTAAACGATTCCTCTAATATAAATTCAGGTGCATGTAACCATAGCAATATTGTAAAGGAAGATGGCTTAGAAGAATCAAAGAAACCAACGCCTATCCTTGCACTGCAGTATGAAGCTTATTTGGGGTCTAATTTACCCCACGTATCATTTTTCTTCTGACTTGTATAGAAAGTAAGATGCTTGTTTCTCACAACTCTACAAAACAACTCGCTTGGAAACGGGTGTGCGACGAAATACTATACGAACTCTTTTAGAAATGTGTACTCAGGTCCATCTGCAATAGTAATATTGTAAACAGAAGTTGTCTTAAATGAATAGAAAAATCCTTGTGCTGCAGTAGGCAGCATATCGCGTCTAATTCGCCGTATGTACAATTTTCTCTTCTAACGTGATTAAATAGAGACGCTCAGAAAGAAAATCTTTTGAATGTCTATGCTTCACAATCTTGCAATGCCACTTGCTGAAAAAGCCGTGTGGGACAGAATAGTAAATGAATTCTTTTTGAACTTCAAATTCAGGTCCATCTACAATAGTGGTATGGTAACAGAGGATGTCTTAGATCAATCGAAAAGACCAACGCCTATCATTGCACCGCAGGATGCAGCCCATAAGGAGTCTAATTTATCGCACGTACCACTTTTCTTCAAACTTGTTAAGAAAGAAAGCTGTTTGTTTCTCTCAATCCTATGAAGCAACTTGCAATCCTATGAAGCAAAAAGGTGTCGGTCGAAATACTATATGAACTCTTCTAGAAATAGAAATTCAGCTCCCTTTCCAATAGTAATAGTGTAAAGGAACATGTCTTAGCGTACTCGAAGAAAGCAACACCGATCCTTGCCCTGCAGTATGCAGCGCATCGGGAGTTTAATGCATCGCGCTGTCCATTTTTCTTCTAGCTTGTTAAGAAAGACAACTGCTTGTTTCTCACAATCCTGTAAAGCAACTCGTTTTGAAAACCCTGTGGGATGAAATCCTGTATGAACCCTTCTAGAAATACAAATTCAGTTCCCTCTACAATAGTGCTAAGGAAGGTGTCTCAGCGGAATCGAAGAAACCAACC
This sequence comes from Tachyglossus aculeatus, assembly GCF_015852505.1. NCBI lineage: Eukaryota > Metazoa > Chordata > Mammalia > Monotremata > Tachyglossidae > Tachyglossus > Tachyglossus aculeatus. The sequence continues at coordinate 23,886,840 of NC_052079.1, forward strand.
CTTATCTTTGCAGCAGCATGCAGCCTATTGGGAGCCGAATTTACCGCACCAACCATTTTTCTTCTAACGTGCTGAAATGCACGAGCTAAGAAAGAAAGTCGTTGAATGGCTGTTCCTCGCAATCCTACAAAGCCACTTGCTTTGAAACTCTTGTGGGACGAAATACTATATAAATAGTTCTTGAAATATAAATTCAGGTCCATCTACTAGGATGGCATATCTACTATATTCTATATATAGTATACTATATATACTATATATTCAGGTATATCTACTATATTACTATTGTAAGAGAAGTTATCTTAGAGGAATCGAAGAGAAAAACGCCTATCCCTGTACTGCCGTTGGCAGCCTTTCGGTAGTCTGATTTGCCACACGTGCCATTTTCTTCTAACACTTAAGAAAGAAAACTTTTTGTCTATTTCTCGCAATCCTGTAAAGCCACTTGCTTTTCAACCCGTGTGGAACGAAATTCTATATGAACTCTTCTTGACATGTTCATTCAGGCTCATCGACAAAGGTAATATTGTAGCAGAAGATGCCACAGAGGAATCGAAAAAAACCCAACGCTAATATGCAGCTCATCGGGTTCTAATTTACCGCACGTACCACTGTTCTAACCTGTTAAGAAAGAAAGCTGTTTGTTCTAGCAATCTTACGAAACAACTTGCTCTGAAAGTCGTGTGGGATGAAATACTACATGAACTCTTCTTGAAAGATAAATTCAGGTGTATCTACCATAGTCATAGTGTAAACAGAAGATGTCTTAGAAAAATCAAAGAAAAACGAAGGCCAATGTTTGCACTGCAGAATGCAGCCTACTGGGAAGACTCCGCACCAACTGTTTTTCTTCTAACGTGCTTAAGTAGACAAACTAAGAAAGACAGTCGTCAGATTGCGTTCCTCGCAATCCTGAATAGCCACTTGCTTTTAAACCCGTGTGAGACAAAATACTATATGAACTCTTCTTGAAATATAAAATCAGGTCCATCTACAATAGTAATACTGTATAGGAAGAAATCTTAGAAGAAACGCAGAAACCGAAGCCTATTCTTGCATTATGCAGGCTACCGGTAGTCTAATCCTCGGCACGGACCATTTTTTTTCTAACTGATTAAGATAAAAAGCTGTTTGTTTCTCGCAATTCTACACAGCAACTTACTTGGAAAGGAAACGGGGGTGGGACGAAATACTATATAAACTTTTCTTGAAATATATATTCAAGTTCATCTATTATAGTAATATTGTGAACAGAAGAGGTCTTACAGGAATCGAAGAATCCTTGCACTGCAGTAGGCAGGACATAGGGAGTCTAATTCGCTGTACGTACCCTTTTTCTTCTAACGTGATTAAATAGAGAGGCTAAGAAACCATGTCCTTTGACTATCTGTTCCTCGCAATTTTACAAAGCCACTTGCTGAAAAACCTGCTTGGAACGAAATAGTATCTGAATTCTTTGGGAAATATAAATTCAGGTCCATCTGCAATGGTAGTATGGTAACAGAAGATGTCTTCGAAAAATCAAAGGAACCATCGCCAATCATTGCACTGCTGTATGCAGCGTGTCGGGAATTAAATTCGCCGTATGCACCGTTTTTCTTCTAACATGCTTAAGCAGAAAAGCGAAGAAAGAACGTCGTTTGAATGTCTCTTCCTCGCAATCCTAAAAAGGCACTTGCTGAGAAACCCTTCTGGGAGGAAATACTGTATGACGTCTTCTTGAAATACAAATTCAGGTCCTACACTAGTAATACTGTAAGAGAAGATGTCTTAGAGGATTCGAAGAAACCAACGCCAATTCTTGCACTGCAGTCTGCCTCCCATCGGGAGTCTAATTTATCGCACGTACCATTTTTCGTCTAACTTCTTCTAAAGTAAGCCGTTTCCTTCTCGCAACCCCATGAAGTAACTTGCTTCAAATTACGCGGGTTGAAAATCTGTGTGGGACGAAATATTACATGAACCCTTTCTAAAATATAATTCCACATCCATTTGCAATAGTAATAATGTAACAGAAGGTGCCCTAAGGGAATCGAAGAAACCAACGCCGATCCTTGCAGTATGCAGGCTACCGGCAGTCTAATCCGCGGCACGTACCACTGTTTTTCTAACTTGTTAAGAAAGAAAGTTGTTTGTTTCTCGCCATTCTGCACAGCAATTTGCTTGGAAAGGAAACGGGGGGTGGGACGAAAAACTCTATGAACTCTTCCAAATATATAAATTCAAGTCCATCTACAATAGTAATATGGTTACAGACGGAGTCTTAAAGGAATAGAAGAAACCGACGCCGATCCACGCCCTGCACTATGCAGCCCATACGGAGTCTAATTTAACGCACGTACCATTTACATCCTTGTTTCTCGCAATCCTGCAAAGCAACTGGCTTTGAAAACCCTATGGACGAAATACTACATGAACTCTTCTAGAAATACAAATTCAGCTCCATCTACAATAGTACTATTGTAAAGGAAGATGTCTTAGAAGAATCGAAGAAAGCAACTCCTTTCTTTGCACTGCAGTATGCAGCCCATTGAGAGTCTAATTTACTCACCTACCATTTCCCTTCTAACGTGCTTAAATAGACAAGCAAAGACAGAAAGTCGTTTGAATATCTGTGTTCCTCGCAATCCTGAAAACCACTAGCTTTGAAACCCATGTGGGACGAAATACTACATCAAATCTTCGTAAAGCACGAATTCCGGTCCATGTACAACAGTGGTATTGTAAAGGAAGATATCTTCGAATAATCGAAGAAATAGAACGCCTATCCTTGCATTTCAGTAGGAAGCTTATCGGGAGTCTAATTTACCACACATATCATTGTTCTTCTGACTTGTTTAGAAAGAAAGATTCTTCTTTCTCGCAAAGCAACTTTGCTTTGTGTGGGACGAAAAACTATATGAACTCTTCTTGGAATATATATTCAAGTCCATCTACAATAGTAACATTGTGGACAGAAGATGTCTTACAGGAATCGAAGAATCCTTGCACTGCAGTAGGCAGCATATCGCAAGTCTAATTCGCCGTACGTAACCTTTTTCTTCTAACGTGATTAAATAGGGAAGCTAAGAAAAAATGTCGTTCCTCGCAATCTTGCAAAGCCACTTGCTGATAAACCTGTGTGGGACGAAATAGTTTATGAATTCTTTTTGAAATATAAATTCAGGTCCATAAACAATAGTGTTGTGGTAATCGAAGAAACCAAGGCCTATCCTTGCACAGCAGTAGCCGCCCATAGGAAGTCCAATTTGTCGCACATACCATTTCTCTTCTAACTTGTTAAGAAAGAAAGCCGTTTGTTACTGGCAATCTTATGAAGCAACTGGCTTTGAGATTCCAGTGAAACGAAATATTAAAGGAATTCTTGTTAAAATATAAATTCGGGTTTATCTACAAGAGTAATATTGGAAACAGAAGATTCTGAGAAAAATCGAAAAAACCTTCGCCAATCCTTCCCCTGCAGTACCCAGCGTATCGGGAGTCAAATTCGCCGTATGTACCGGTTTTTTTCTAACGTGCTTAAATTGCAAAGCTAAGAAAGAAAGTCTTTGGAATTTCTGCTCCGCGGAATCCTACAAAGGCACTTGCTCCGAAACCCGTGTAAGACAAAATACCATAGGAACTCTTCCTTTAATATAAATTCAGCTCCATCTGTAATAGTAATATTGTAAAAGGAGATGTCTTAGAAGAATGGAAGAATCCAACACCTATCCTTGCACTGCAGTGTGCAGCCTATCAGGAGGCTAAATGGTCATTTATCTGTGAACCCCGTGTGGTACGGAACATTATATTTACTCTTCCTTAATATAACTTCAGGTCTATCTAAAATCTTAATATTGTAACTGGAAGACGTCTTAGAAGAATCGAACAAGCCAACGCCAATCCTTGCATTACAGTGCGCAGCCTGTCGGGAATCTAATTTGCTACACGTACCAATTTTCTTCTACTTCTTAAGGAAAAAAAGCTGTTTCTCTCAATTCTACTAGTCAACTGGCCTTGAAACGGGTTTGGGACAAAATACTATATGAACTCTTCTACAAATACAAATTCAGGTCCATCTACAATTAGTAATAATGTAAAAGAAGATGTCTTAGAAGAATCGAAGAAACCAACGCCAATCCTTGCACTGCAGTATGCAGTCTATCGGGAATCTATTTTACTGCACCATCCATTTTTCTGCTAACACGCAAAAATGGACAAATTAAGAAAGAAAGTCGTTTGAGTGTCTAGTCCCCGCAATCCTGTAAAGCTACGAGCTTTGAAACCGGTGTGGGACGAAATACTTTCTGAAAACTTCTTGAAATATAATTTCACGTCCATATACAATAGTAATAATGCAGCAATGCAATCGAAAAAAGGAATGGCAATCCTAGCAGTATGCAGGCTATCCGGAGTCTAATCCGCCGCACCTACCATTTTTCTTCTAACTGGTTAAGAAACAAAGCTCTTTGTTTCTCGCAAGTCTACAAAGTAACTTCCTTGGAAACGGGTGTGAGACAATGTGTGTGTGTGTGTGTGTGTGTGTGTGTGTGTGTGTGTGTGTGTGCACTCTCCCTGAATATATATTCAGGTCCATCTAGAATGGTTATATGGAAACAGAAGGCATCTTAGAGGAATAGACGAATCCAACCCCTATCTTTGCACTGCAGTGTGCAGCCTATTGGGAGCCGAATTTACCGCACCAACCATTTTTCTTCTAACGTGCTGAAATACACAAGCTAAGAAAGAAAGTCGCTTGAATGGTTGTTCCTCGCAATCCTACAAAGCCACTTGCTTGGAAACCCTTGTGGGACGAAATACTATATAAACGCTTCTTGACATATAAATTCAGGTCCATCTACAATATTACTATTGTAAGAGAAGATGTCTTAGAGGAATCGAAGAAAAAAACGCCTATCCTTGCACTGCCGTTTGCGGCCTTTCGGTCGTCTGATTTGCCGCACTTCCCAGTTTTCTTCGAACACTTAAGAAAGAAAACTGTTTATTTCTCGCAATCCTGTAAAGCCACATGCTTTTCAACCCGTGTGGAACGAAATACTATATGACCTCTTCTTGACATGTAAATTCAGGCTCATCTACAAAGGTAATATTGTAACAGAAGATGTCATAGAGGAATCGAAGAAACCAACGCCAATCCTTGTACTGCAGTATGCAGCTCATCGGGTTCTAATTTACCGCGCGCACCACTGTTCTTCTAACTTGTTAAGAAAGAAAACTCTTTGTTTCTCGAAACCTTAAGAAACAACTTGATTTGAAACTCGTGTGGGATGAAATACTATATGACCTCTTCTTGAAAGATAAACTCAGGTCGTAGAAAAATCGAAAAAATCGAAGGCCAATCCTTGCACTGCAGAATGTAGCCTCCTGAGAGTCTAATTTACCGCACCATCCATTTTTCTTCTAACGTGCTTAAGTAGACAAACTAAGAAACAATAGTCGTCTGAATGACTGTTCCTCGCAATCCTGTGTAGCCACTTGCTTTGACTGTTTGTTTCTCGCAATCCTAAGAAACAACTTACTTTGAAACTCGTGTGAGATGAAATACTACATGAACTCTTCTTGAAAGATAAACTCAGGTCTATCTACGATAGTCATACTGTATAGGAAGATGTCTTAGAAGAATCACAGAAATCAAAGCCTATACTTGCACTGCACTATGCAGGCAGCTTATCAGGAGTCTAATTTACTGCACGTAACGTTTTTCTTCTGACTTGTTTAGAAAGAAAGATGCTTTTTTCTCGCAGTCCTACAAAGCAACTTGCTTTGAAACGGCTGTGGGACGAAATACGATATTTAGATTTTCTTGAAATATATATTTCAAGTTCATCTATAATAGTGATATTGTGAACAGAAGATGTTTTACAGGAATCGAAGAATCCTTGCACTGCATTAAGCAGCATGTACGGAGTCTAATTCGCTAAATGTGCCTTTTTTCTTCTAACGTGATTAAATAGGGACGCTAAGAAACAATGTCCTTTGAATGTCTGTTCTTCGCATTCTTACAAAATCACTTGCTGAAAAACGAAATAGTATATGACCTTTTTGAAATATAAATTCAGGTCTATCTGCAATAGTCGTATGATAACAGAAGATGTCTTTGAAAAATCGAAGTAACCATTGTCATTCATTACACTGCCGTATGCAGCATAGCGGGAGTCAAATTCGCCGTATGTACGGTTTTTGTTCTAACGTGCTTAAAGAGCAAAGCTAAGCATGAAAGTCCTTTGAATGTCTGTTCCTCGCAATCCTAGAAAGGCACTTGCTGAGAAAGAAACCCGTGTGGGAAGAAATACTATATGACGTCTTCTTGAAATATAAATTCAGGTCCTACAATAGTAATAATGTAAGAGAAGATGTCTTAGAGGATTCGAAGAAACCAACGCCAATCGTTCCACTGCAGTATGCCTCCCATCGGGAGTCTAATTTACCGCACGTTTTTCTTCTAACATCTGATAAAGTAAGCCGTTTGTTTCTCGCAACCCCACGAAGTAACCCCATGAAACCTGTGTGGGACGAAATACTACATGAACCATTCCTGAAACATAATTTCACATCCATTTGCAATAGTAATAATGTAACAGAAGATGTCTTAAAGGGAATCGAAGAAACCAACGCCAATCCTTGCAGTATTCAGGCGATCGCTGTTTGTTTCACGCAATTCTACACAACAGCTTACTTGGGAAAGGAAACGGGGGTGGGACGAAATACTCTATGAACTCTCCCCAAAATATAAATTCAGGTCCATCTACAATAATAATATGGTTGCAGGCGGTGTCTTAGAGGAACAGAAGAAACCAACGCCTATCCTTGCACTGCACTATGCAGCCATAGGGAGTCTACATTAACGCACGTACCATTTTTCTTCTAACTTGTTAAAAAAGAAAAATTCTTGTTTCTCTCAATCCTAAGAAGCAACTGGCTCTGAAACTCGTGTGGAACGAAATACTATATGAACTCTTCTGGAAATATGAATTCAGGTTCATTTACAATACTAATATTGTAAACAGAAAATGTCTTAGAGGAATCGAAGAAACCAGCTCCTTTCTTTGCACTGCAGTATGCAGCCTTTTGGGAGTCTAATTTAACGCACCAACTAAATACGACCTTGCAGTGTAGTATGCAGCGTATCAGGAGTCTAATTTACCGCACTTATCATTTTTCTTCTGACATGTTTTGAAAGAGAGATGCTTGTTTCTCGCAATCCTACAAAGCAACTTGTTTTGAAACCGGTGTGCGACAAAATATAATATGAACTCTTCTGGGAATATATATTCAAGTCCAACTCTAATAGTAATATTGTAAACAGAAGATGTCTTACAGGAACCGAAGAGTCCCTTGCACTGAAGTATGCAGCATATCGGGAGTCTCATTCGTCGTATGTACCCTTTTGATACTAACCTGATTAAATAGAGAAGCTAAGAAAGAAAGTCATATGAATGTCTCTTCCTCGTAATTTTGCAAAGCCACTTGCTGAAAAACCTGTGTGGGACGAAAGAGTATAGGAATTCTTTTTGAAATATTAATTCATACAATAGAAGTATGGTAACAGAAGCGGTCTTAGAGGACGAAGAAACCAACGCCTATACTTGCACTGCAGTATGCAGCCCAGAGGGCGTCTAATTTATTACACATACCATTTTTCTTCTAACTGTTCTTCTAACTTGAAAGAAAGCCGTTTGTCTCTCGCAATCACAACTGGCTTTGAAATTCCAGTGGAATGAAATACTATGAATTCCTATTGAAATATAAATTCGGGTCCATCTACAATAGTAATATTGTAAACAGAAGATGTCTTAGAAAAATTGAAGAAACCATCGCCAATCCTTGCCCTGCAGTACTCAGCATACGGGGAGTCAAATTCGCCGCATGTACCTTTTTTTTCTAACGTGCTGAAATTGCAAAGCTAAGAAAGAAAGTCTTTTGAATGGCTGCTCTTCGCAATCATAAAAAGGCACTTGCTGAGAAATCCGTGTGGGACGAAATACTATATGAACGCTTCTTGAAATATAAATTCAGGTCCATCTACTATAGTAATAATGTAGCAGAAGATGTCTTAGAGGAATAGAAGAAACCAACGCCTATCCTTGCTCTGCAGTATGCAGCCTACAGTGAGTCTAATTTATCGCACATGCCATTTATCTTCTAACTTCTTAGGAAAGAAAGCCGTTTGTTTCTCGCAAACCTACAAAGCAACTTGCTTTGAATCGCGTGTGGGAAGAAATACAATATGAACTCTTCTTGAAATATAACTCCAGGTCCAACTAAAATAGCAATATTGGTAACAGAAGAAGTCTTAGAAGAATCGAAAAACCCAACGCCAATCCTTGCATTGCAGTGTGCAGCCTATGGGGAATCTAATCCACCGCACATACCATTTTGCTTCCAACTTGTGAAGAAAAACAGCTGTTTGTTTCTCACAATAATACTAGGCAACTTGCTTTGAAACGGTTGTGGGACAAAATACTATGTGAACTCTTCCATAAATACAAATTCAGCTCCATCTACAATAGTAATATTGTAAAGGAAGATGTCTTAGAAGAATCGAAGAAACCAATGCCAATCCTTGCACTGGAGTAGTATGGTAGTATATATGCTACACTACAGTAGTATGGTAGTAGTATAGTAGTAGTATCGGGAGTCTGTTTTACTGCACTACCCATTTTCCTATTAACGTGCTTAAATAGACAAACTAAGAAAGAAAGTCGTTTGAATGCCTATTGCAGCGTGGCTCAGTGGAAAAGAGCCCGGGCTCTGGAGTCAGAGGTCATGGGTTCGAATCCTAGCTCCGCCACATATCTGCTGTGTGACCTTAGGCAAGTCACTTCACTTCTCTGAGCCTCAGTTACCTCATCTGGAAAATGAGGATTAAGACTGTGAGCCCCACGTCGGACGACTTAATCACCTTGTATCCCCCCAGCGCTTAGAACAGTGCTCTGCACATAGTAAGCGCTTAACAAATGCCATCATTATTATTATTATTGCCCGCAATCCAGGAAAGCTACGTGCTTTGAAACCGGTGTGAATCAAAATACTGCATGAACACTTCTTGAAATATAATTTCACGTCCATCTACAAAAGTAATAATGTAACAGAAGATGTCTTAAGGGAATCGAAGAAAGGAACGCCAATCCTTGCAGTATGCAGGCTATCGGAAGTCTAATCAATCAATCAATCGTATTTATTGAGCGCTTACTGTGTGCAGAGCACTGTACTAAGCGCTTGACAAGTACAAGCTGGCAACATATAGAGACAGTCCCTACCCAACAGTGGGCTCACAGTCTGGAAGGGGGAGACAGAGAACAAAACCACAGTCTCCACCGCACCTACCATTTTTCTTCTAACAGGTAAAGAAAGCTTTTTGTTTCTCGCAATTCTACAAAGAGGGTCAGGATCTGGAGGAGGAGGAAAGCCAGGATGAGGCAGAGTTAGTGGACCTGGACCGAGGGAGGGGGAGGGCCAAGACTAGGAGGAGGAGGAGGCGACCAAGATGTAGGAGGCGGGCAAGTACTAGGTGGAGGTCCCAGAAAAGCCAAGATCTGGCCGAGGGCGAAGACTAGGATTAGCCGGAGTAGGAGGGCCAGTGTTTGGTAGAGGAGGATTACCAGTACCAGGAAGAGATGGAGGGCCTGGAACAGAACAAGAAGGAGGCCAAGACCAAGAGAAGGAGGAGGCGCAGGATCTAGCAGAGGAGGAGGGCCAGGACCAGGCAGAGGAGGAACTGGATCATGAGGAGGAAGAGGGTTAAGACCAGGCTAAAGGAGAGAACCCAGACCAAGCAGAGGATGAGGGCCAGAGCCAGGTGGAGGGGCCAGATGGGGTAGGAGGGCCAGGACCAGGCACTGGAGAATGGCCAAGACCAGATGGGTAAGGAGATTCAGGACCATGTGGAGGATGAGTACCAGGCCCAGGCGAAGGAGGAGAGTAAAGATGAGACAGAACAGGTAGGAAACATATCAATGGGAGGAGGAGGGCCAGGAGCAGGTGGAGGAGGAGACCCAGGACCAAACGGATGGGGGTGGGCCAGGACAAAGGCACAAGAAGAAGAAGAGGACGAGAAGAAGGAGGAGGGCAAAGACTAGGAGGAAGAGGAGGCGGCCTAGATGGACGAGGAAGGCAAGTACCAGGTGGAGGTCAAAGGTGAACCAGGATCTGGCAGAGGACATAGGCCAGGACTTGCCGGAGAAGGAGGGCCTAGTGCTTGGTGGAGGAGGATTACCAGTACCAGGAAGAGTTGGAGGGCCAGGAAGAGAAAGAGACGGATGGCCAAGACCAATAGAAAGAGGAGGCGCAGGACCTAGTAGAGGAGGAGGGCCAGGACCAAGCAGAGGAGGAAGTGGATCATGAGGAGGAAGAGGGTTAAGACGTGGCTGAATTCAACACCCAAGACCAAGCAGAGGATGAGGGCCAGGGTCAAGTGGAGGAGCCGAATGGGATAGGAGGGCCCGGACCCGGCAGTGGAGAATGGCCAAGACCAGGTGGGTGAGGAGGGCCAGGATCAAGTTGTGGAGGAGGTCGAGGCCCAGGCGAAGAAGGAGAGTAAGGATGAGACAGAGGAGGTAGGGAAGATATAAAGATCACTGGGAGTAGGAGAGCCAGGAGCAGGTGGAGGAGGAGGCCCAGGACCAGACCGAAGAGGGTGGGCCAGGACCAGGCAGAAGAAGAAGAATAGGATCAGCAGAAGTAGGAGGTCCACGATCTGGAGGAGAAGGAAGGCCAGGATGAGGCAGACGAAGAGAACCTGGATCGAGGGAGGAGGATGGCCAAAATTAGGAGGAGGAGGACGCGAGCTAGATGGACGAGGAAGGCAAGCACCAGGTGGAGGTCCCAGGAGATCCTGCATCTGGCCGATGACGAAGGCCAGGACAAGGCGGGGCTGGAGGGCCAGTGTTTGGTGGAGGACATTTACCAGTACCAGGAAGGGTTGGAGGGCCTGGAAAAACCGAGAAGGAGGCAAAGACCAAAAAAAAGGAGGAGGCGCAGGATCAAGCTGAGGAGGAGAGCCAGGATCAGGCAGAGGAGGAACTGGATCATGAGGAGGAAGAAGGTTAAGACCAGGCTGAAGGCGAGAACCAAGAAGAAGCAGAGGATGAGGGCCAGTGCCCGGTGGAAGAGCCAGATGGCTAGGAGGGCCAGGACCAGGCATTGGAGAATGGCCAGGACCTGGTGGGTGAGGACGGTCAGAACGATGTGGAGGAGGAGTGCCAGGCCCAGCCGAAGGAGAGGAGTGAAGATCAGACAGAGGAGGAGGCAAAAAGATCATTTGGAGTTGAAGAGGTAGGAGCAGGTGGAGGAGGAGTCCCAGGACCAGACGGAAGGGGGTGGGCCAGGACCATGTAGAAGAAGAGGACGAGGATCAACAGAAGGAGGAGGGTCAGGATCTGGAGGAGGAGTAAGGCTAGGAGGAGGCAGAGGAAGAGGACCTGGACCGAGGGAGGAGGAGGGCCTAAACTAGGAGGAGGAGGAGGCGAGCTAGATGGACGAGGAAGGCAAGTACCAGGTGGAGGTCCCAGGAGATCCAGGATCTGGCCGAGGACGAAGGCCAGGACAAGGCGGAGCTGGTGGGCCAGTGTTTGGTGGAGGAGGAATACCAGCACCAGGAAGAGTTCGAGTGCCAGGAAAAGAATTAAAAGGAGGCCACGACCAAGAGAAGGAGGAGGAGCAGGATCTAGCTGAGGAGGTGGGAAAGGACCAGGCAGAAGAGGAACAGGATCATGAGGAGGAAGAAGGTTAAGACCAGGCTGAAGGCGAGAACCAAGACCAAGCAGAGGATGAGGGCCAGTTCCCGGTGGAAGAGCCAGATGGGGTAGGAGGGCCAGGACCAGGCAGTAGAGAATGGCCAAGACCAGGTGGGTGTGGATGTTCAGAACCATGTGGAGGAGGAGTGCCAGGCCCAGGCGAAGGAGGGGAGTGAAGATCAGACAGAGGAGGAGGCTAAAAGATCATTTGGAGGAGGAGAGCTAGGAGCAGGTGGAGGAGGAGGCCCAGGACCAGACGGAAGGGGGTCTGCCAGGACCAGGTAGAAGAAGAGGACGAGGATCAGGAGAAGGAGGGGGGCTAGGATCTGGAGGAGGAGGCAGGCCAGGATGAGGCAGAGGAAGAGTACCTGGACCGAGGGAGGAGGAGGGCCAAGCCTAGGAAGTGGAGGAGGCGACCTAGATGGACGAGGAAGGCAAGTACCATTTGGAGGTCCCAGGAGAGCCGGGATCTGGCCGAGGACGAAGGCCAGGAGTATCAGGGGTAGGAGGGTCAGTGTTTGGTAGAGGAGTACCAGTACCACGAAGAGTTGGAAGGCTTCGAAAAGAACGAGAAGGAGGCCAAGACCAAGAGAAGGAGCAGGCGCAGTATCTAGCCGAGGAGGAGGGCCAGGATCATGGCAGAGAAGGAACTGGATCATGAGGAAGAAGAGGGTTAAGACCGTGCTAAAGGCTAAAGGCACTCCTCTCAAGTGCTACTCCGGCCACCTGTGCTTCTGACCCCATTCCCTCGCATCTCATGAAATCTCTCGCTCCATCTCTTCTCCCCTCCTTAACTTGCATCTTCAACCGCTCACTCTCCACTGGTTCCTTCCCCTCTGCCTTCAAACATGCCCATGTCTCTCCCATCCTAAAAAAACCCTTCTCTTGACCCCACCTCACCTTCTAGTTATCGCCCCATCTCCCTCCTACCATTCGTTTCCAAACTCCTTGAACGGGTTGTCTACACGCGCTGCCTCGGATTCCTCAACACCAACTCTCTCCTCGACCCCCTCCAGTCTGGCTTCCGTCCCCTACATTACATGGAAACTGCCCTCTCAAAGGTCACCAATGACCTCCTTCTTGCCAAATCCAACGGCTCATACTCTATCCTAATCCTCCTCGACCTCTCAGCTGCCTTCGACACTGTGGACAACCCCTTTCTCCTCAACACGCTATCCGACCTTGGCTTCACAGACTCTGTCCTCTCCTGGTTCTCCTCTTATCTCTCCGGTCGTTCATTCTCAGTCTCTTTTGCAGGATCCTCCTCCCCCTCCCATCCCCTTACTGTGGGGGTTCCCCAAGGTTCAGTGCTTGGTCCCCTTCTGTTCTCGATTTACACTCACTCCCTTGGTGACCTCATTCGCTCCCACGGCTTCAACTATCATCTCTGTGCTGATGACACCCAGATCTACATCTCTGCCCCTGCTCTCTCCCCTCTCTCCAGGCTCGCATCTCCTCCTGCCTTCAGGACATCTCCATCTGGATATCTGCCCGCCACCTAAAACTCAACATGTCCCAAACTGAACTCCTTGCTTTCCCTCCCTAACCCTGCCCTCTCCCTGACTTTCTCATCTCTGTTGACGGCACTACCATCCTTCCGGTCTCACAAGCCCGCAACCTTGGTGTCATCCTCGACTCCGATCTCTCATTCATCCCTCATCCTCCTCATCCAAGCCGTGACCAAAACCTGCCGGTCTCAGCTCCGCAACATTGCCAAGATCCGCCCTTTCCTCTCCATCCAAACCGCTACCCTGCTCGTCCAAGCTCTCATCCTATCCTGTCTGGACTACTGCATCAATCTTCTCTCTGATCTCCCATCCTCGTGTCTCTCCGCACTTCAATCCATACTTCATGCTGCTGCCCGGATTGTCTTTGTCCAGAAACGCTCTGGACATGTTACTCCCCTCCTCAAAAATCTCCAGTGGCTACCAATCAATCTGCGCATCAGGCAGAAACTCCTCACCCTGGGCTTCAAGGCTCTCCATCACCACGCCCCCTCCTACCTCACCTCCCTTCTCTCCTTCTACAGTCCACCCCGCACCCTCCGCTCCTCTGCCGCTAATCTCCTCACTGTGCCTCGTTCTCGCCTGTTCCGCCGTCGACCCCCTGCCCACGTCATTCCCCGGGCCTGGAATGCCCTCCCTCTGCTCATCCGCCAAGCTAGCTCTCTTCCTCCCTTCAAGGCCCTACTGAGAGCTCACCTCCTCCAGGAGGCCTTCCCAGACTGAGCCCGTTCCTTCCTCTCTCCCTCGTCCCCCTCTACATCCCCCCATCGTACCTCCTTCACTTCCCCACAACACCTGTATATACGTATAAAAGTTTGTACACATTTATTACTCTATTTATTTATTATTTATTTTACTTGTACATATCTATTCTATTTATTTTATTTTGTTAGTATGTTTGGTTTCGTTCTCTGTCTCCCCCTTTTAGACTGCAAGCCCACTGTTGGGTAGGGACTGTCTCTATATGTTGCCAACTTGTACTTCCCAAGCGCTTAGTACAGTGCTCTGCACACAGTAAGCGCTCAATAAATGTGATTGATTGGTTGATTGATTGATTGAGAACCAAGACCAAGCAGAGGATGAGGGCCAGTGCCAGGTGGAGGAGTCAGATCGGGAGGAGGGCCAGGACCAGGCAGTGGAGGATGGCCAAGACCAGGTGGGTGAGGAGGGTCAGGACCATGTGGAGGTGCAGTGCCAGGCTCAGGCGAAGTAGGAGAGTAAAGATGAGACGGAGGAGGTGGAAAAAAGATCAATGGGAGGAGGAGGGCCAGGAGCAGGTGGAGGAGGTGACCCAGGACCAGACGGATGGGGGTTGGCCAGGACAAGGCATAAGAAGAGGAAGAGGACAAGAAGAAGGAGGAGGGACAGGATCTGGAGGAGAAGGAAGGCCAGGATGACGCAGAGGAAGAGGTCCTGGATCGTGCGAGGAGGAGGGCAAAGACTAGGAGGAAGAGGAGGCAGCCTAGATGGACGAGGAAGACAAGTGCCAGGTGGAGGTCAAAGGTGAGACAGGATCTGGTCGAGGTCAAAGGTCAGGACTAGCCGGAAATGGAGGGCCAGTGTTTGGTAGAGGAGGATTACCAGTACCAGGAAGTGTTGGAGGCTACGAAAAGAACGAGAAGGAGGCCAGAACCAAGAGAAGGAGGATGAGAAGGAGGATGTGCAGGAACTAGCTGAGGAGGAGGGCCAGGACCAGGCAGAGGAGGAACTGGATCATGGGGAGGAAGAAGGTTAACACCAGGCTGAAGGCGAGAACCAAGACCAAGCAAAGGATGAGGGCCAGTGCCCAGTGGAATAGCCAGATGGGGTAGGAGGGCCAGGACCAGGCAGTGGAGAATGGCCAAGACCAGGTGGGTGAGGACGTTCAGAACGATGTGGAGGAGGGGTGCCAGGCTCAGGCGAAGGAGGGGAGTGAAGATCAGACTGAGGAGGAGGCAGAAAGATCATTTGGAGGAGGAGAGCTAGGAGCAGGTGGAGGAGGAGAACCAGGTCCAGACGGAAGGGGGTGGGCCAGGACCAGGCAGAAGAAGAAGAAGAGGATCAGCAGAAGTAGGAGGTCCACGATCTGGAGGAGAACGAAGGCCAGGATGAGGCAGAGGAAGAGGACCTGGATCGAGCGAGGAGGAGGGCCAAAACTAGGAGCAGGAGGAGGCGAGCTAGATGGACGAGGAAGGCAAGTACCAGTTGGAGGTCCCAGGAGAGCCAGGATCTGGCCGAGGACGAAGGCCAGGAGTAGCCGGGGTAGGAGGGCCAGAGTTAGGTAGAGGAGGATTACCAGTACCAGGAAGAGTTGGAGGGCCTGGAAAAGAACCAAACGGAGGCCAAGACCAAGAGAAGGAGGAGGCGCAGGATCTAGCTGAGGAGGAGGGCCAAGACCAGGCAGAGAAGGAACTGGATCATGAGGAGGAAGAGGGTTAAGACCAGGCTAAAGACGAGAACCAAGACCAAGAAGAGCATGAGGGCCAGTGCCAGGTAGAGGAGCCAGATGGAGTAGGAGGGCAAGGACCAGGCATTGGAGGATGGCCAAGACCAGGTGGGTGAGGCGGGTCAGGACCATGTGGAGGAGGAGTGCCAGGCGAAGACGAAGGAGGGGGTGAAGATCAGACAGAGGAGGTGGGAAAAAGATCACTGGGAGGAGGAGAGCCAGGAGCAGGTGGAGGAGGAGACCCAGGACCAGACGGTTGGGGGTGGGCCAGGACAAGGCTGAAGAAGAAGAAGGGGACCAGAAGAAGGAGGAGGGCCAGGATCTGGAGGAGGAGGAAGGCCAGGATGAGGCAGAGGAAGAGGACCTGGATCGAGGGAGGAGGAGGGCAAAGACTAGGAGGAAGAGGAGGCGGCCTAGATGGCAAGTAGAGGAAGGCAGGTACCAGGTGGAGGTCAAAGGTAAGCCAGGATCTGGCCGAGGACAAAGGCCAGACTAGCCAGAGAAGGAGGGCCAGTGTTCGGTGGAGGAGGATTACCAGTACCAGGAAGAGTTGGAGGGCCAGGAAGTGAAAGAGAAGGACGGCCAAGACCAAGAGAAGGAGGAAGCGCAGGATCTAGCAGAGGAGGAGGGCCAGGCCCAGGCAGAGGAGGAACTGGATCATGAGGAGGAAGAGCGTAAAGACCAGGCTGAAGGCAAGAACCAAGACCAAGCAGAGGATGAGGGCCAGCGTCAGGTGGAGGAGCCAGATGGGGTAGGAGGGCGAGGGCCAGGTAGTGGAGGATGACCAAGACCCGGTGGGTGAGGAGGGTCAGGACCATGTGGTGTAGGAGGGCGAGGCCCAGGCGAAGAAGGAGAGAGTAAAGGTGAGACAGAGGAAGTGGGGAAAAGATCACTGGGAGGAGGAAAGCCAGGAGCAGGTGGAGGAGCAGGCCCAGGACCAGACAGATGGGGGTGGGCCAGGTCCAGGCAGAAGAATAGGAAGAGGATCAGAAAAAGGAGGAAGGATAGGATATGGGGGAGAAAGAAGGCCAGGATGAGGTAGAGGAAGAGGACGTGGAACGAAGGAGGAGGAGGAGGGCCAAAACTAGGAGGAGGAGGCGACCTAGGTGGAGAAGGAAGGCACGTCCTAGGTGGAGGTCCCAGGAGAGGCAGGATCTAGCCGAGGACGGAGGTCAGGACATGGTGGAGCTGAAGGTCCAGTGTTTGGTTCAGGAGGATTGCTAGTACCAGGAAGAGTTGGAGGGCCAGAAAAAGAACAAGTAGGAGGCCAGGACCAAGAGAAGGAGGAGGCGCAGGATCTAGCAGAGGAGGAGGGCCAGGACCAGGGAGAGGAGGAATTGTAACATGAAGAGGTAGAGGGTTAAGACCAGGTTGAAGGCGAGAACCAAGACCAATCAGAGGATGAGGGCCAGTGCCAGGTGGAGGAGCCAGATGTGGTAGGAGGGCCAGGACCAGGTAGTGGAGGATGGCCAAGACCAGGTGGGTGAGGAGGGTAAGGAGCATGTGGAGGATGAGTGCCAGGTCCAGGCGAAGGAGGAGAGTAAAGATGAGAGAGAGGAGGTAGGAAAAAGATCAATGGGAGGAGGACGGCCAGGAGCAGGTGGAGGAGGAGACCCAGGACCAGACGGATGGGGGTGGGCCAGGACAAGGCATAAGAAGAAGAAGAGGATTAGCAGAAGTTGGAGGTCCACGCTCTTGAGGAGAAGGAAGGCCAGGATGAGGAAGACGAAGAGGACCTGGATCGAGGGAGGAGGAGGGTCAAAACTAGGAGGAGGAGGAGGAGGAGGAAGCGAGCTAGATTTACGAGGAAGGCAAGTACGAGGTGGAGGTCCCAGGGGATCCAGGATCTGGCCGAGGACGAAGGCCAGGACAAGGCGGAGCTGGAGGGCCAGTGTTTGGTGGAGGAGGATTACCAGTACCAGGAAGAGTTGGAATGCCAGGAAAAGAACGAGAAGGAGGCCAAGACCAAGAGAAGGAGGAGGCGCAGGATCTAGCTGAGGAGGAGGGCCAGGACCAGACAGAGGGGGAAGTGGATCATGAGGAGGAAGAGGGTTCAGACCCGGCGGAAGGCGAGAACCAAGACCAAAGAGAGGATGCGGGCCAGTGTAAGGTGAAGGAGCCAGATGGGATAGGAGGGCCAGGACCAGGCAGTGGAGGACGGCCAAGACCAGGTGGGTGAGGAGGGTCAGGACCATGTGGAGGAGGGGCGCCATGCCCAGGCGAAGGAGGGGAGTAAAGATGAGAGAAAATGATGAATGGAAGGAGGAGGGCTTGGAGCAGGTGGAGGAGGAGGTCCAGGACCAGACGGAAGTGCGTGGGCCAGGACCAGGCAAAAGAAGAAGTAGAGGATCAGCAGAAGGAGGAGGGCCAGGATCTGGAGGAGAAGGAAGGACAGGATGAGGCAGAGGAAGAGGACCTTGACCAAGGGAGGGGGGCCAAGACTAGGAGGAGGAAGAGGAGGAGGCGAGCTAGATGGAGGAGGAAGGCAGGTACGTGTTGGAGGTCCCAGGTGAGCCGGGATCTGGCCGAGGACGAAGGCCAGGAGTAGCCGGAGTAGGAGGGCCAGTGTTTGGTAGAGGAGGATTACCAGTACCAGGAAGAGTTGGAGGATCTGGAGAAGATCGAGAGGAGGCCAACACCAAGAGAAGTAGGAAGTAAGGAGGAGTGCCAGGACCAGGCAGAGGAGGAACTGGATCATGAGGAGGGAGAGGGTTAAGACCAGGCTAAAGGAGAGAACCAAGACCAAGCAGAGGATGAGGGCCAGTGCCAGCTGGAGGAGCCAGATGAGGACCAGGACCAGGAAGAGGAGGATGGCCTTGTCTGGGCCGGTGAGGAGGGTCAGGACCATGTGGAGGGGGGGTGCCAGGTCCTGGCGAAGGAGGGTAGTGAAGATCAGACAGAGGAGGTGGGAAAAAGATCATTGGAGGAGGAGAGCCAGGAGCAGGTGGAGGAGGAGGCCCAGGTCCAGACAGATGGGGGTGGGACAGGACCAGGCAGAAGAAGAAGAGGAGGATCAGCAGAACGAGGAGGGATAGGATATGGGGGAGAAGGAAGGCCAGCATGAGGCAGAGGAAGAAGTCCAGGAACGAAGTAGGAGGAGGGCCAAAACTAGGAGGAAGAGGAGGCGACCTAGATGGAGGAGGAAGACAAGTACTAGGTGGCGGTCCCAGGAGAGCCATGATCTGGCCGACGACGAAGGCCAGGACAAGGCGGAGCTGAAGGACCAGTGTTTGGTTCAGGAGGATTACTAGTACCAGGAAGAGTTGGAGGGCCAGGAAAAGAACAATAAGGAGTCCAAGACCAAGAGAAGGAGGAGGCGCCGGATCTAGTTGAGGAGGTGGGCTAATACCAGGCGGAGGAGGAACTGGATAATGAGGAGGAAGAGGGTTAAGACCAGGCTGAAGGCGAGACCCAAGACCAAGCAAAGGATGAGGGCCAGTGCCCGGTGGAAGCGCCAGATGCAGTAGGAGGGCCAGGGCCATGCAGTGGAGAATGGCCAAGGCCAGGTGGGTGAGGACGGTCGGAACGATGTGGAGGAGGACTGCCAGCCCCAGGCGAAGGTGGGGAGTGAAGATCAGACAGAGGAGGAGGCAAAATGATCATTAGGAGGAGGAGAGCTAGGAGTAGGTGGAGGAGGAGGCCCAGGACCAGACAAAAGGGGGTGGGCCAGGACCAGGCAGAAGAAGAAGAAGAGGTTCAGCAGAAGGAGGAGGGATAGGATATGGGAGAGAAGGAAGGCCAGGATGAGGCAGAGGAAGAGGACCTGGACCGAGGGAGGAGGAGGGCAAAGACTAGGAGGAAGAGGAGGCGGCCCAGATCGACGAGGAAGGAAAGTACCAGGTGGAGGTCAAAGGTGAGCCAGGATCTGGCCGAGGACAAAGGTCAGGACTAGCCGGAGATAGAAGGCCAGTGTTTGGTCGAAGAGGATTACCACTACCAGGAAGAGTTGGAGGGCCAGAAAAGAAAGAGAAGGACGGCCAAGACCAAGAGAAAGAGGAGGCGCAGGATCTAGCAGAGGAGGAGGGCCAGGACCAGGCAGAGGAGGAACTGGATCATGAGGCGGAAGAGTGTTAAGACTAGGCTGAAGGCACGAACCAAGACCAAGCAGAGGATGAGGGCCAGGGTCAGGTGGAGGAGACAGATGGGGTAGGAGGGCCAGGACCAGGTAGTGGAGAATGGCCAAGACCAGGTGGGTGAGGAGGGTCAGGACCATGTGGTGGAGGAGGGCCAGGCCCAGGCGATGAAGGATAGTAAAAATGAGACTGAGAAGGTGGGGAAATGATCATTGGAAGGAGGAGAGCCAGGAGCAGGTGGAGGAGGAGGCCCAGGAGCAGACGGAAGAGGGTGGGCCAGGACCAGGCAGAAGAAGAAGAAGAGGATCAGCAGAAGTAGGAGGTCCACGACCTGGAGGAGAAGGAAGGCCAGGATCTCTCAGACCAAAAGAAACTAGATCGAAGGATGAGGAGGGCCAAAACTAGGAGGAGGAGGACGAGGAGGAGAGGTGGATTTACGAGGAAGGCAAGTACCAGATGGAGGTCCCAGGAAATCCAGGATCTGGCCGAGGACGAAGGCCAGAACAAGGCGGAGCTGGTGGGCCAGTGTTTGGTGGAGGAGGATTACCAGTACCAGGAAGAGTTGGAGGGCCAGGAAAAGAACAGGTAGGAGGCCAAGACCAAGAGAAGGAGGAGCGCAGGATCTAGAAGAGGAGGAGGGCCAGGACCAAGCAGAGGAGGAACTGGATCATGAAGAGGAATTGGGTTAAGACCAGACTGAAGGCGAGAACCAAGACCAAGCAGAGGATGAGGGCCAGTGCCAAGTGGAGGAGCCAGATGGCATAGGAGTGCCAGGACCAGGCAGTGGAGGATGGCCAAGACCAGGTTGGTGAAGATGGTCAGGGTCATGTGGAGGAGGGGTTCCAGACCCAGGCGAAGGAGGAGAGTAAATATGAGACAGAGGAGGTGGGAAAAAGATCAATAGGAGGAGGAGGGCCGGGAGCAGGTGGAGGAGGATACCCAGCACCAGACGGATGGGGGTGGGCCAGGACAAGACCGAAGAAGACGAAGAGGACCAGAAGAAGGAGGAGGGCCAGGATCTGGAGGAGAAAGAAAACCAGGATGATGCAGAGGAAGGGGACCTGGATCGAGGGAGGAGGAGGGCAAAGACTAGGAGGAAGAGGAGGCGGTCTAGGTGGACGAGGAAGGCAAGTACCTGGTGGAGGTCCCAGGAGAGCCAGGATCTGGCCGAGGACGAAGGCCAGGAGTAACCGGAGTAGGAGGGTCTGTTTTTTTTTTTTTTGTAGAGGAGGATTACCAGTACCAGGAAGAGTTGGAGGGCCTGGAAAAGAACGAGAAGGAGGCCAAGACCAAGAGAAGGAGGAGGCGCAGGATCTAGCAGAGGAAGAGGGCCAGGACCAGGCAGGGGATTACCTGGGTCATGAAGTGGAAGAGGGTTAAGACCAGGCTGAATGCGAGAACCAGGTACAAGCAGAGGATGAGGGCCAGTGCCCGGTGGAAGAGCCAGATGGGGTAGGAGGGCCAGGACCAGGGAGAAGAGGATGACCAAGACCCGGTGGGTGACGAGGGTCAGGACTATGTGGAGGAGGAGTGCCAGGCCAAGGCGAATGAAGGGGTGAAGATCAGCCAGAGGAGGTGAGAAAAAGATCACTGGGAGGTGGAGAGCCAGGAGCAGGTGGAGGTGGAGGCCCAGGACCAGACAGATGAGGGTGGGCCAGGATCAGGCACAAGAAAAAGAAAAGGATAAGCAGAAGGAGGAGGGATAGGATATGGGGGAGAAAGAACGCCGGGATGAGGCAGAGGAAGAGGACGTGGAATGAAGGAGGTGGAGGACCAAAACTAGGAGGAGGAGGAGGCGACCTTGATGGAGAAGGAAGGCAAGTACTAGGTTGAGGTCCCAGGAGAGCCAGGATCTGAGCGATGACAGAGGCCAGGACAAGGCGGAGCTGAAGGGCCAGTGTTTGGTTCAGGAGGATTCCTAGTACCAGGAAGAGTTGGAGGGCCAGGAAAAGAACAAAAACGAGGCCAAGACCAAGGGAAGGAGGGGGCGCAGGATCAAGCCGAGGAGGAGGACAAGGACCAGGCAGGGGAGGACCAGGATCATGAAGAGGAAGAGGGTGAGGACCAGGCTGAAGGCGAGACCCAAGACCAAGCAGAGAACGAGGGCCAGGGTAAGGTGGAGGAGTCAGATGGGTTAGGAGGGCCAGGACCAGGCAGTGGAGAATGGCCAAGGCCAGGTGGGTGAGGAGGGGCAGGGGGTGGGTGAGGAGGCGCAGGACCATGAGGAGGAAGAGTGCCAAGTCCAGGCGAAGGAGGGGAGTGAAGTTCAGACAGAGGAGGTGTGAAAAAGATCATTCGGAGGAGGAGAGCCAGGAGCAGGTGGAGGAGGAGGCCCAGGACCAGACAGACCGGGGTGGGCCCGGACCAGGCAGAAGAAAAAGAAGGGGATCAGCAGACGGAGGAGGGATAGGATAGGGGGGAGAGGAGGAGGCCCAGGCCTAGACGAAAGGGGGTGGGCCAGGACCAGGTAGAAGAAGAGGACGAGGATCAGGAGAAGGGGGAGGGCCACGGTCTGGTGGAGGAGGAAGGCCAGGATGTGGCCGAGGAAGATGACCTGGAACGAGGGAGGAGGAGGGCCAAGATGAGGAGGAGGAGGAGGCGACCTAGATGGACGAGGAAGGCAAGTACCAGTTGGATGTCCCAGGAGAGCCAGGATCTGGCCGAGGACGAAGGCCAGGAGTAGCCGGAGTAGGAGGGCCACTGTTTGATAGAGGAGGATTACCAGTACCAGAAAGAGTTGGAGGGCCTGGAAAAGAACGAGAAGGAGGCCAAGACCAAGGCAAGGAGGAGGCGCAGGATCTTGCTGGGAAAGAGGGCCAGGATCAGGCAGAGGAGGAACTGGATCATGAGGAGGAAGAGGGTTAAGACCAGGCCAAAGGCGAAAACCAAGACCAAGCCGAGGATGAGGGCCAGTGCCAGGTGGAAGGGCCAGATGGGGTAGGAGGGCCAGGACCAGGCAGAGGAGGATGGCCAAGGCCAGGTGGGTGAGGAGGGTCAGGACCATGTGGAGGAGGATTGCCAGGCGCAGGCAAAGGAGGGGAGTGAGGATCAGACAGAGGAGGTGGGAAAATCCTCATTGGGAGGAGGAGAGCCAGGAGCAGGTGGCGGAGGAGGCCCAGGACCAGACAGATGGGGGTGGGCCAGGACCAGGCTGAAGAAGAAGAAGAGGATCAGCAGGAGGACATGGGAAAGGATACGGCAGAGAAGATAGGCCAGGATGAGGCAGAGGAATAGAACGTTCAACGAAGGGGGAGGAGGGTCACAATTAGGAGGAGGAGGAGGCGACCTAGATGGAGGAGAAATGCAAGTACTCTGTGGATGTCCCAGAAGAGGCAGGATCTGGCCGAGGACGGAGGCCAGGACAAGGCGGAGCTGAAGGGCCAGTGTTTGGTTCAGGAGGATTACTAGTACCAGGAAGAGTTGGAGGGCCAGGAAAAGAACAAGAAGGAGGCCAGGACCTAGAGAAAGACCAGGCGCTGGATCTAGCAGAGGAGGAGGGTCAGGACCAGGCAGAGGAGGAACTGGATCATGAAGAGGAAGAGGGTTAAGACCAGGCTGAAAGCGAGAACCAAGACCAAGCAGAGGATGAGGGCCAATGCCAGGAGGAGGAGTCAGATGGGGTAGGAGTGCCAGGACCAGGCAGTGGAGAATGGCCATGACCAGATGGGTGAGGAGGGTCAGGACCATGTGGAGGAGCAGTGCCAGGCCCAGGCGAAGGAGGGGAGTAGAGATGAGACAGAGGCGGTGGGAAAATGATGAATGGAAGGAGGAGGACCACGAGCAGGTGGAGCAGGAAGCCCAAGACCAGACGGAAGTGCGTTGGCCAAGACCAGGCAGAAGAAGAAGAAGAGGATCAGCAGAAGTAGTAGGACCAGGATCTGGAGAAAGAGGAAGGACAGGATGAGGCAGAGGAAGAGGACCTGGACTGAAGGAGGAGGAGGGCCAAGACTAGGAGTAGGAGGAGGCGACCTAGATAGACAAGGAAGGCAAGTACCAGTTGGAGGTCCCAGGAGAGCCAGGATCTGGCCGAGGACGATGGCTAGGAGTAGCCGCAGTAGGAGGGCCAGTGTTTGGTACAGGAGGAATACCAGTACCAGGAAGAGTAGGAGGGCCTGGAAAAGAACGGGAAGGCGGCCAAGACCTCGTGAAGGAGCAGGCGCAGGATCTAGCTGAGGAGGAGGGCCAGGGCCAGGGAGAGGAGGAACTGGATCATGAGGAGGAAGAGTGTTAAGACCAGGCTAAAGACGAGAACCAAGACCAAGCAGAGGAAGAGGGCCAGTACCAGGTGGAGTAGCCAGATGGGGTAGGAGGGCCAGGACCAGGCAGAGGAGGATAGCCAAAACCAGGTGGGTGAGAAGGGTCAGGACCATGTGGAGGAGGAGGTCCAGGCTCAGGCGAAGGGGGGGGGGAGTGACGATCAGACAGAGGAGGTGGGAAAAACGTCACTGGGAGGAGGAGAACCAGGAGCAGGCAGAGGAGGAGGCCCGGAACCAGACAGATGGGGGTGGGTCAGGACCAGGCAGAAGGAGAAGAGGATCAGCAGAAGGAGGAGGGATAGGGTATGGGGGAGAAAGTAGGCCAGGATGAGGCAGAGGCATAGAACGTTCAACGAAGGAGGAGGAGGGCCAAAATTAGGAGGAGGAGGAGGCGACCTAGATGGAGGAGAAGGCTAGTACTCTGTGGAGGTCCCAGAAGAGCCAAGATCTGGCCGAGGATGGAGGCCAGGACAAGGCGGAACGGAAGCGCCAGTGTTTGGATAAGGAGGATTAGTAGTACCAGGAAGAGTTGGAGGGCCAGGAAAAGAACAAGAAGGAGGCCAAGACCAAGAGAAGGAGGAGGCGCAGGATCTAGGAGAGGAGGAGGGCCAGGACCAGGCAAAGGAGGACCTGGATCATGAAGAGGAAGAAGGTTAAGACCAGGCTGAAAGCGAGAACCAAACCAAGCAGAGGATGAGGGTCAGTGCGAGGTGGAGGTGCCAGATGGGGTAGGAGGGCCAGGACCAGGCAGTGGAGGATGGCCAAGACCAAGTGGGTGAGGAGAGCCAGGCCCAGGCCAAGGAGGAGAGTGAAAATGAGACAGAGGAGGTGGGAAAAAATCAATGGGAGGAGGAGGGCAAGGAGCAGGTGGAGGAGGAAACCCAGGACCAGACAGATGGGGGTGGGCCTGGACAAGGCAGCAGAAGAAGAAGAGGACAAGAAGAAGGAGGAGGGCCAGATTCTGGCGGCGAAAGAAGGTCAGGTTGACGCAGAGGAAGAGGAACTGGGCCGAGGGAGAAGCAGGGCAAAGACTAGGAGGAGGAGGAGGCAGCCTAGATGGACGAGGAAGGCAAGTACCAGATGGAGGTCAAAGGTGAGCCAGGATCTGGCCGAGAACAACGGTTAGGACTAGCCGGTGAAGGAGGGCCAGTGTTTGTTGGAGGAGGATTACCACTACCAGGAAGAGTTGGAGGGCCAGGAAGAGAAAGAGAAGGGCGGCCAAGACCAAGAGGAAAAGGAGGCGCAGGATCTAGCAGAGGAGGAGGGCCAGGACTAAGCAGAGGAGGAACTGGATCATGAGGAGGCAGAGTGTTAAGCCTAGGCTGAAGGCAAGAACCAAGACCAAGCAGAGGATGAGGGCCAGGGTCAGGTGGAGGAGCCAGATGGGGTAGGAGGGCCAGGACCAGGCAGTGGAGGAGGTCCAGGACCAGGCATCGGAGAATGTCCAAGACCAGGTGGGTGAGGAGGGTCAGGACCATGTGGTGGAGGAGGGCCAGGCCCAGGCGATGAAGGAGAGTAAAGATGAGACAGAGGAGGTGGGGAAAATATCATTGGGAGGAGGAGAGCCAGGAGCAGGTGGAGGAGGAGGCCCAGGACCAAACGGAAGTGGGTGGGCCAGGACCAGGCATAAGAAGAAGGGGATCAGCAGAAGTAGGAGGTCCACGATCTGGAGGAGAAGGAACTCCAGGATGAGGCAGACGAAGAGGAACTGGATCGAGGGAGGAGGAGTTCCCAAACTAGGAGGAGGAGGAGGGGAGGTAGATTTACAAGGAAGGCAAGTACCAGGTGGAGGTCCCAGGAGATCCAGGATCTGGCCGTGGACCAAGGCCAGGACAAGGCGGAGCTGGTGGGCCAGTGTTTGGTGGAGGAGGATTACCAGTACCAGGAAGAGTTGGAGGGCCAGGAAAAGAATTAGAATGACGTCAAGACCAAGAGAAGGAGGAGGCGCACGATCTAGCTGAGGAGGTGGGAAAGGACCAGGCAGAGGAGGAAAAGGATCATGAGGAGGAAGAAAGTTAAGACCATGCTGAAGGCGAGGACCTAGGAGCTAGGATTACCAAGCAGAGGATGAGGGCCAGTGCCCGGTGGAAGAGCCAGATGGGGTAGGAGGGCCAGGACTAGGCAGTGGAGGATGGCCCAGACAAGGTGGGTGAGGAGGGTCAGGACCATGTGGAGGAGGAATGCCAGTCCCAGGCGAAGGAGGAGAGTAAAGATGAGACAGAGGAGGTGGGAAAATGATCAATGGGAGGAGGGGGGCCAGGAGCAGGTGGAGGAGGAGACCCAGGACCAGACGGATGGGGGTGGGCCAGGACAAGGCAGAAGAAGAAAAAGAGGACTAGAAGAAGGAGGAGGGCCAGGATCTGGAGGAGGAGGAAGGCCAGAATGATGCAGAGGAAGAGGAACTGGATCGAGGGAGGAGCAGGGCAAAGACTAGGAGGAAGAGGAGACGGCCTAGATGGACGATTAAGGCAAGTACCAGGTGGAGTTCCCAGGAGGGCCAGGATCTGGAGGAGGAGGAAGGCCAGAATGATGCAGAGGAAGAGGAACTGGATCGAGGGAGGAGCAGGGCAAAGACTAGGAGGAAGAGGAAACGGCCTAGATGGACGATTAAGGCAAGTACCAGGTGGAGTTCCCAGGAGAGCCAGGATCTGGCCGAGGACAAAGGCCAGGACTAGCCGGTGAAGGAGGGCCAGTGTTTGGTGGAGGAGGATTACCAGTACCAGGAAGAGTTGGAGGGCCTGGAAAAGAACGAGAAGGAGGTGAAGACCAAGAGAAAGAGGAGGCCCAGGATCTAGCTGTGTTTGAGGGCCAGGACCAGGCGGAAGAGGAACTGGATCAGGAGGAGGAAGAGGGTTAAGACCAGGCTGAAGGCGAAAACCAAGACCAAGCAGAGGATGAGGGACAGTGCCAGGTGGAGGAGCCAGATGCGGTAGGAGGGCCAGGCCCAGGCAGAGGAGGATGGCCAAGACCAGGTGGGTGAGGAAGGTCAGGACCATTTGGAGAAGCAGTACCAGGCCCAGGCGTTGGAGGGGAGTGAAGATCAGACAGAGGAGGTGGGAAAAAGATCACTGGGAGAAGGAGAGCTAGGAGCAGGTGGAGGAGGAGGCCCAGGACAAGACGGAAGGGGGTGGGCCAGGACCAGGTAGAAGAAGAGGACGAGGATCGGCAGAAGGAGTAGGGCCAGGATCTGGAGGAGAAGGAAGGCCAGGATGAGGCAGAGGAAGAGGACCTGGACCGAGGGAGGAGGAAGGACAAGACTAGGAGGAGGAGGAAGCGACTTAGATGGACGATGAAGGCAAGTACCAGTTGGAGGTCCCAGGAGAACCGGCATCTCACAGAGGACGAAGGCCAGGAGTAGCCCGAGTAGGAGGGCCACTGTCTGGTAGAGGAGGATTACCAGTACCAGGAAGAGTTGGAGGGCCTGGGAAAGAACGAGAAAGAGGCCAACACCAAGAGAAGGAGGAGGCGCAGGATCTAGCTGAGGAGGTGGGCCAGGATCAGGCAGAGGAGGAACTGGATAATGAGGAGGAAGAGGGTTAAGACCAGGCTGAAGGCGAAAACCATGACCAAGCAGAGGATGAGGGCCAGTGCCCGGTGGAAGAGCCACATGTGGTAGGTGGACAAGGACCAGGCAGTGGTGAATGGCCAGGACCAGGTGGGTGAGGACGGTCAGAACGATGCGGAGGAGAGGTGCCAGGCCCAGGCGAAGGAGGGGAGTGAAGATCAGACAAAGGAGGAGACAAAAAGTTCATTTGAAGGACGTAAGCTAGGAGCAGGTGGAGGAGGAGGCCCAGGACCAGACAGAAGGGGGTGGGCCAGGCCAGGTAGAAGAAGAGGACGAGGATCAGCAGAGGGAGGAGGGCCAGGATCTGGAGGAGGAGGTAGGCCAGGATGAGGCAGTGGAAGAAGGCCTGGACCCTGGGAGGAGGAGGGCCAAGACTAGGAGGAGGCGGGCCAAGACTAGGAGGAGGAGGATTAGGCGACCTAGACGGACGAGGAAGGCAAGTACTAGGTGGAGGTCGCAGGAGAGCCAGGGTCTGTCCGAGGACGATGGCCAGAACAAGGCGGAGCTGAAGGACCAGTGTTTAGTTCAGGAGGATTACTAGTACCAGGAAGAGTTGGAGGGCCAGGAAAAGAACAAGAAGCAGGCCAAGACCAAGAGAAGGAGGAGGCGCAGGATCTAGCAGAGGAGGAGGTCCAGGACCAGGCAGGGTAGGAACTGGATCATGAAGAGGAAGAGGGTTAAGAGCAGGCTGAAGGTGAGAACCAAGTCCAAGCAGAGGATGAGGGCCAGGGTCAGGTGGAGGAGCTAGATGGGGTAGGAGGGCCAGGACCAGGCAGTGGAGAATGGCCAAGAACCGGTGGGTGTGGACGGTCAGAACGATGTGGAGGAGGAGTGCCAGGCCCAGGCGAAGGAGGGGAGTGAAGGTCAGACAGAGGAGGAGGCAAAAAGATCATTTGGAGGAGGAGAGCTAGGAGCAGGTGGTGGAGGAGACTCAGGACCAGACGGAAGGGGGTGGGACAGGACCAGGTAGAAGAAGAGGATGAGGATAAGCAGAAGGAGGAGGGCCATGATCTGGAGGAGGAGGAAGGTCAGGATGAGGCAGAGGAAGAGGACCTGGACCGAGGGAGGAGGAGGGCCAAGACTAGGAAGAGGAGGAGGTGACCAAGATGGACGAGGAAGGCAATTATCATTTGGAGGTCCCAGGAGAGCCGGGATCTGGCCGAGGACAAAAGCCAGGAGTAGCCGGAGTAGGAGGGCCAGTGTTTGGTGGAGGAGGGCAAGTACTAGGTGGAGGTCCCAGGAGAGCCAGGATCTGGCCGAGGACGAAGGCCAGAGCAAGGAAGAGCTGAAGGGTCAGTGTTTGGTTCAGGAAGATTACTAGTACATGGAAGAGTTGGAGGACCAGGAAAAAAACAAGAAGGAGGTCAAAATCAAGAGAAGGAGGAGGTGCAGGATCTAGCAGAGGAGGAGGGCCAGGTCCAGGCAGAGGAGGAACTGGATCATGAAGATGAGTAGGGTTATGATCAGGTTGGAGACGAGAACGAAGACCAAGCAGAGGATGAGGGCCAGTGCCCGGTGGAGGAGCCAGATGGGGTAGGAGGGCCAGGACCAGGCAGTGCAGAATGGCCAAGACCAGGTGGGTGAGGAGTGTCAGGACCATGTGGAGGAGAAGTGCCAGGCCCAGGCGAAGGAGGAGAGTAAAGATGAGACAGAGGAGCTGAGAGAAAGATGAATGGGAGGTGGAGACCCGGGACCAAACGGGAGAGGGTGGGCCAGGACCAGGCAGAAAAAGAAGTAAAAGAGGATCAGCAGACGTAGGAGTTCCACGATCTGGAGGAGAACGAAGGCCAGGATGAGACAGACGAAGAGGACCTGGATCGAAGGAGGAGGAGGGCCAAGACTAGGAGGAGGAGGAGGCGAGCTAGGTGGACGAGGAAGGCAAGAAACAGGAGGAGGTCCCAGGAGAGCCAGGATCTGGCCGAGTACGAAGGCCAGGAGTAGCCGGGGTAGGAGGGCCAGTGTTTGGTAGAGGAGGATTACCAGTACCAGGAGGAGCTGGAGGGCCTGGAACAGAACGAGAAGGAGGCCAAGACCAACTGAAGGAGCAGGCGCAGGATCTAGCTGAGGAGGAAGCCAGGACCAAGCAGAGGAGGAACTGGATCATGAGGAGGAAGAGGGTTAAGACCAGGCTAAAGGAGAGAACCAAGTCCAAGCAGAGGATGAGGGCCAGTGCCAAGTGGAGGAGCCAGATGAGGTAGGAGGGCCAGGACCAGGCAGAGGAGGATGGCCAAGACCAGGTGTGTGAGAAGGGTCAGGTCCATGTGGAGGAGGAGTGTCAGGCCCAGGCGACGGAGGGGAGTGAAGATCAGACAGAGGAGGTGGGAAAAAGATCATTGTGAGTAGGAGAGCCAGGAGCAGGTGGAGGAGGAGGCTCAGGACCAGACAGATGGCGGGGGGGGGGGCGGGGGGAGGGGTGGGCAGGACCAGGTAGAAGAAGAAGAAGAGGAGAAGCAGAAGGAGGAAGGATAAGATATGGGGGAGAAGGAAGGCCAGGATGAGGAAGAGGACGTGGAACGAAGGAGGAGAAGGGCCAAAACTAAGAGGAGGACAAGGCGACCTAGATGGAGAAGGAAGGCAAGTACTAGGTGGAGGTCTCAGGAGAGCCAGGATCTGGCCGAGGTCGAAGGCCAGGACAAGGCGGAGATGAAGAACCAGGGTTTGGTTCAGGAGGATTACTAATACCAGGAAGAGTTGGAGGGCCAGGAACAGAATAAAAGGGGGCCAAGACCAAGAGACGGAGGAGGCGCAGGACCTAGCCGAGGAGGAGGGCCAGTATCTGGAGGAGAAAGGAGGTCAGGATGACGCACAGGAAGATGACCTGGATCGAGGGAGGAGGAGGGCAAAGACTAGGAGGAAGGGGAGGCGGCCTAGATGGACGAGGAAGGCATGTACCAGGTGGAGGTCAAAGGTGACCCAGCATCTGACCGAGGAAAAAGGCCAGGACTAGCCGGAGAAGGAGGGCCAGTGTTTGGTGGAAGAGGATTACTAGTACCAGGAAGAGTTGGAGAGCCAGGAGTAGAACAAGAAGGAGGCCAAGACGAAGAGAAGGAGGAGGCGCAGGATCTAGGAGAGGAGGAGGGCCAGGACCTGGCCGAGAACGAAGGCCAGGAGAAAGCGGAGCTGAAGGGCCAGTGTTTGGTTCAAGAGGATTACTAATACCAGGAAGAGTTGGAGGGTTAGGAAAAGAACAAGAAGGAGGCCAAGGCCAAGAGAAGGTGGAGGCGCAGGATCTAGAAGAGAAGGAGGGCCAGGACCAGGCAGAGGAGGAACTGGATCATGAAGAAGAATTGGGTTGAGACCAGGCTGAAGGCGAGAACCAAGGC
This sequence comes from Tachyglossus aculeatus, assembly GCF_015852505.1. Lineage (NCBI taxonomy): Eukaryota > Metazoa > Chordata > Mammalia > Monotremata > Tachyglossidae > Tachyglossus > Tachyglossus aculeatus. The sequence continues at coordinate 23,917,722 of NC_052079.1, forward strand.
CAAGCAGTGGATGAGGGCCAGTGCCAGGTGGAGGAGCCAGATGGGGTAGGAGGGCCAGGACCAGGCAGTGGAGGATTGCCAAGACCAGGGGGGAGAGGAGGGTCAGGACCATGTGGAGGAGAAGTGCCAGGCCCGGGCGACAGAGGAGAGTAAAGATGAGACCGAGGAGGTGGGAAAAAGATCAATGGGAGGAGGAGGGCCAGGAGCAGATGGAGGAGGAGACCCAGGACCAGACGGATGGGGGGGGGGGGCAGGACAAGACCGAAGAAGAAGAAGAGGACCAGAAGGAGGAGGGCCAGGATCTGGAGGCGAACGAAAGCCAGGATGACGTGAAGGAAGGGGACCTAGATCGAGGGAAGAGGAGGGCCAGGACTAGGAGGAAGAGGAGGCGGCCTAGATGGACGAGGAAGGCAAGTACAGGTGAAGGTCCCAGGAGAGCCAGGATCTGGCCAAGGACGAAGGCCAGGAGGAGCCGGAGTAGGAGGGCCAGTGTTTAGTGGAGGAGGATTACCAGTACCGGGAAGAGTTGGAGGGCCAGGAAAAGAAAGAGAAGATCGGCCAAGACCAAGAGAAAGATTAGGCGCAGGATCTAGCAGAGAAGGAGGGCCAGGACCAGGCAGAGGAGGAACTGGATCATGAAGAAGAATTGGGTTGAGACCAGGCTGAAGGGGAGAACCAAGACCAAGCAGTGGATGAGGGCCAGTGCCAGGTGGAGGAGCCAGATGGGGTAGGAGGGCCAGGACCAGGCAGTGGAGGATTGCCAAGACCAGGTGGGAAAAGGGGGTCAGGACCATGTGGAGGAGAAGTGCCAGGCCCGGGCGACAGAGGAGAGTAAAGATGAGAACGAGGAGGTGGGGAAAAGATCAATGGGAGGAGGAGGGCCAGGAGCAGATGGAGGAGGAGACCCAGGACCAGACGGATGGGGGGGGGGCCAGGACAAGACCGAAGAAGAAGAAGAGGACCAGAAGGAGGAGGGCCAGGATCTGGAGGAGAACGAAAGCCAGGATGACGCGAAGGAAGGGGACCTAGATCGAGGGAAGAGGAGGGCCAGGACTAGGAGGAAGAGGAGGCGGCCTAGATGGACGAGGAAGGCAAGTACAGGTGAAGGTCCCAGGAGAGCCAGGATCTGGCCAAGGACGAAGGCCAGGAGGAGCCGGAGTAGGAGGGCCAGTGTTTAGTGGAGGAGGATTACCAGTACCGGGAAGAGTTGGAGGGTCAGGAAAAGAAAGAGAAGATCGGCCAAGACCAAGAGAAAGATTAGGCGCAGGATCTAGCAGAGAAGGAGGGCCAGGACCAGGCAGAGGAGGAACTAGATCATGAGGAGGAAGAGGGTAAAGACCAGGCTAAAGGCAAGAACCAAGACCAAGCAGAGGATGAGGGGCAGTGTAAGGTGGAGGAGCCAGATGGGGAAGGAGAGCCAGGACCAGGCAGTGGAGAATGGTCAAGACCAGGTGGGTGAGGTGGGTCAGGACCATGTGGAGGAGGAGTGCCAGGCCCAGACGAAGGAGGGGAGTGAGGATCAGACAGAGGAGGTGGGAAAAAAGACCATTGGGAGGAGGAGAGCCAGGAGCAGGTGGAGGAGGGGGCCCAGGACCAGAAAGATCGGGGTGGGCCAGAACCAGGCAGAAGAAGAAGACGAGGTTCAGCAGAATGTGGAGGTATAGGATATGGGGGAGAAGGAAGGACAGGATGAGGCAGAAGAAGGGGACGTGGAACGAAGTAGGAGGAGGGCCAAACCTAGAAGGAGGAGGAGGCGGCCAAGATGGAGGAGGAAGGCGAGAATTAGGTGGAGGTCCCAGGAGAGCCAGGATCTGGGCGAGGACGAAGGCGAGGACAAGGCGGAGCTGAGGGCCCACTGTTTGGTTCAGGAGGATTACTAGAACCAGGAAGAGTTGGAGGGCCAGGAAAAGAACAAGAAGGAGGCCAAGACCAAGGGAAAGACAAGGCGCTGGCTCTAGCAGAGGAGGAGGGCCAGTAACAGGAAGACGAGGAACGGAATCCTGAACAGGAAAAGGGATAAGACCAGGCTGAAAGCGGGAACCAATACCAAGCAGAGGATGAGGGCCAGTGCCAGGTGTAGGAGCCAGATGGGGTAGGAGGGCCAGGACCAGGCAGTGGAGAATGGCTAGGACCAGGTGGGTGAGGAGGGTCAGGACCTTTGGTGGAGGAGTTCCCGGCCCAGGCGAAGTAGGAGTGTAAAGATGCGACAGAGGAGGTGGGAAAATGATGTATGGAAGGAGGAGGGCCAGGAGCTGGTGGAGGAGGAGACCCAGGACCAGACGGATGGGGGTGGGCCAGGACAAGGTCGAAGAAGAAGAGGACCAGAAGAAAGGAGGAGGGCCAGGATCTGGAGGAGAATGAAGGCCAGGATGACGCAGAAGAAGAAGACCTGGATCGAGGGAGCAGGAGGGCCAAGACTAGGAGGAAGAGCAGGCGGCCTAGATGGACGAGGAAGGCAATTACCAGGTGGAGGTCAAAGGTGAGCCAGGATCTGTCCGAGGACAAAGGCCAGGACTAGCCGGAGAAGGAGGGCCAGTGTTTGGTAGAGGGGGATTACCGGTACCAGGGAGAGTTGGAGGGCTAGGAAGAGAAAGAGAAGGACGGCCAAGACCGAGAGAAAGAGGAGTCGCAGGATCTAGCAGAGGAGGAGGGCCAGGACCAGGCAGAGGAGGAACTGGATCATGAGGAGGAAGAGGGTGAAGACCAGGCTAAAGGCAAGAACAAAGAGCAAGCAAAGGATGAGGTGCAGGGTAAGGTGGAGGAGCCAGATGGGGTAGGAGAGCCAGTACCAGGTAGTGGAGAATGGCCAAGACCAGGTGGGTGAGGAGGGCCAGGAGCATGTGGTGGCGGAGGGCCAGGCTCAGGCGAAGGAGGAGAGTAAAAAGGAGACAGAGGTGGTGGGGAAACGTTCATTGGGAGGAGGAGAGCCAGGAGCAGGTGGAGGAGGAGGCCCAGGACCAGACAAATTGGGGTGGGCAAGGCCAAGGCAGAAGAAGCAGAAGAGGATCAGCAGAAGGAGGAGGGATAGGATATGGGGGAGAAGGTAGGCCAGGATGAGGCAGAGGAAGAGGACCCGGAACGAAGTAGGAGGAGGGCCAAAACTAGGAGGAGGAGGAGGCGACCTAGATGAAGGAGGAAGGCAAGTACTAGGTGGAGGTCCCAGGAGAGCCAGGATCAGGGCGAGGACCGAGGCCAGGACAAGGCGGAGCTGAAGGGCCAGCGTTTGGTTTAGGAAGATTTCTGGTACCAGGAATAGTTGGAGGGCCAGGAAATAAACGAAAAGGAGGCCGAGACCAAGGGAAGGAGGAGGCGCAGGATCTAGCAGAGGAGGAGGGCCAGGACCAGGCAGAGAAGGAACTGGATCATTAGGAGGAAGAAGGTTAAGACCCGGCTGAAGGCGAGAACCAAGACCAAGCAGAGGATGAGGGCCAGTGCCCGGTGGAGGAGCCAGATGGGGTAGGAGGGCCAGGACTAGGCAGTGGAGAATGGCCAAAAACCAGGTGGGTGAGGACGTTCAGAACGATGTGGAGGAGGAGGGCCAGGTCCAGGCGAAGGAGGGGACTGAAGATCAGACGGAGGAGGAGGCAAAAAGATCATTTGGAGGAGGAGAGGTAGGAGCAGGTGGAGGAGGAGGCCCAGGACCAGGCGGAAGGGGGTGGGCCAGGACCAGGTAGAAGAAGAGGACGAGGATCAGGAGAAGGACTAGGGCCAGGATCTGGAGGAGGAGGAAGGCCAGGATGAGGCAGAGGAAGAAGACCTGGATCGAGGGAGGAGGAGGGCCAAGACTAGGAGGAGGAGGAGGCGACCTAGATGGACGAGGAAGGCAGTATCAGTTGGAGGTCCCAGGAGAGCCAGGATCTGGCCAAGGACGAAGGCCGGGTGTAGCCAGAGTAGGAGGGCCAGTGTTTGGTAGGGGAGGATTACCAGTACCAGGAAGAGTTGGAGGGCCTGGAACAGAACGGGAAAGAGGCCAAGACCAAGAGAAGGAGCAGGCGTACTATCTAGCTGAGGAGAAGGGCCAGGATCAGGCAGAGGAGGAACTGGATCATGAGGAGGAAGAGGGTTAAGACCGGGCTAAAGGCGAGAACCAAAACCAAGCAAAGGATGAAGGCCAGTGCCAGGTGGAGGAGCCAGATGGAGTAGGAGGGCCAGGACCAGACAGAGGAGGATGGTCAAGACCAGGTGGGTGAGGAGGGTCAGGACCATGTGAAGGAGGAGTGCCAGGACCAGGAGAAGGAGGGGGCGAAGATCAGACAGAAGAGGTGGGAAAAAGATCACTGGGAGGAGGAGAGACAAGAGCAGGTGGAGGAGGAGACCCAGGACCAGATGGTTGGGAGTGCGCCAGGACCAGGCAGAAGAAGAAGAAGAGGATCAGCAGAAGGAGGAGGAATAGGGTATGGGAGAGAAGGAAGGCCAGGTTGAGGCAGAGGAAGATGTCAGGGAACGAAGGAGGAGGAGGGCCAAAACAAGGAGGAGGAGGAGGCGACCTAGATGGAGGAGGAAGGCAAATACTTGGTGGAGGTCCTGGGAGATCCAGGATCTGGCCGAGGACGAAGGCCAGGACAAAGCGGAGCTGATGGGCCAGTGTTTGGTTCAGGAGGATTACTAGTACCAGGAAGAGTTGGAGGGCCAGGGGAAGAAGAAGAAGGAGGCCAGGACCAAGAGAAGGAGGAGGCGCAGGATCTAGAAGAGGAGCAGGGCCAGGACCAGGCAGAGGAGGAACTTGATCATGAAGAGGAATTGGGTATAGACCAGGCTGAAGGCGAGAACCAAGACCAGGCAGAGGATGAGGTCCACTGCCAGTTGGAGGAGGCAGATGGGGTAGGAGGGCCAGGACCAGGCAGTGGAGGATGGCCAAGACCAGGTGGGTGAGGAGGGTGAGAGCCATGTTGAGGAGGAGTGCCAGGCCCAGGCGATGGAGGAGAGTAAAGATGAGATGGAGGAGGTGGGAAAAAGACCAATGGGAGGAGGAGGGCCAGGAGCAGGTGGAGGAGGGGACCGGACCAGACGGATGGTGGTGGGCCAGGACAAGACAGAAGAAGAAGAAGAGGACCAGAAGGAGGAGGGCCAGGATCTGGAGGAGAACATAAGCCAGGATGACGCAGAGGAAGAGGACCTGGATCGAGGGAGGAGGAGGGCAAAGACTAGGAGGAAGTGGAGGCGGCCTAGATGGACGAGGAAGGCAAGTACCAGGTGGAGGTCAAAGGTGAGCCAGGATCTGGCCGAGGACAAAGGTCAGGACTAGCCGGATAAGGAGGGCCAGTGTTTGGTGGAGGAGGATTCCCAGTACCAGGAAGAGTTGGAGGGCCAGGAAAAGAAAGAGAATGACGGCCAAGACCCAGAGAAAGAGGAGGCGTAGGATCTAGCAGAAAAGGAGGGCCAGGACCAGCTAGAGGAGGAACTGGATCATGAGGAGAAAGAGAGTTTAGACCAGGCTAAAGGCGAGAACCAAGACCAAGCAGAGGATGAGGGCCAGGGTCAGGTGGAGGAGCCAGATGGGGTAGGAGCGACAGGACCAGGCAGTGGAGGATGGCCAAGACCAGGTGGGTGAGGAGGGTCAGGACCATGTGTAGGATGAGTGCCAGGCCCAGGCGAAGGAGGAGAGGGACGATGAGACAGAGGAGGTGGGAAAAAGATCAATGTGAGGAGGAGGGCCAGGAGCAGGTGGAGGAGGAGACCCAGGACCAGATGGATGGGGATGGGCTAGGACAAGACCAAAGAAGAAGAAGCCCAGAAGAAGGAGGAGGGCCAGGATCTGGAGGGGAAAGAAAGCCAGGTGACGCAGAGGAAGGGGACCTGGACCAAGGGAGGAAGAGGGTAAAGACTAGGAGGAAGAGGAGGTGGCCTAGGTGGACGAGGAAGGCAAGGATCTGGTGGAGGTTCCAGGAGAGCCAGGATCTGGCCGAGGACGAAGGCCAGGAGTAGCCGGAGTAGGAGGGCCAGTGTTTGGTGGAGGAGGATTACCAGTACCAGGAAGAGTTGGAGGGCCAGGAAAAGAAAGAGAAGGACGGCCAAGACCAAGAGAAATAGGAGGCGCAGGATCTAGTAGAGAAGTAGGGCCAGGACCAGGCAGAGGAGGAACTGGATCATGAGGAGGAAGAGAATTAAGACCAGGCTGAAGGCAAAAACCAAGACCAAGCAGAGGATGAGGGCCAGGGTCAGGTGGAGGAGCCAGATCAGGTAGGAGGGCCAGGACCAGGCAGAGGAGGATGGCCAAGACCAGGTGGGTGAGGAGGGTCAGGACCATGTGGAGGAGGGGGTGCCGGGCCCAGGAGAAGGAGGGGAGTGAAGATCAGAAAGAGGACGTGGGAAAAAGATCAATGCGAGGAGGAGAGCCAGGAGCAAGTGGAGGAGGAGGCCCAGGACCAGACAGATAGGGGTGGTCCAGGACCAGGAAGAAGAAGAAGAAGATGATCAGTAGAAGGAGGAGGGACAGGATATGGGGGAGAAGGAAGGCCAGGATGAGGTAGAGGAAAAGGACGTAGAACGAAGGAGGAGGAGGGCCAAAACTAGGAGTAGGAGGAGGCGACCTAGAAGGAGGAGGAAGACGAGTACTAGGTGGAGGTACCAGGAGAGCCAGGATCTGGCCGAGGACAAAGGCCCGGACAAGGTGGAGCTGCATGGCCCGTGCTTGATTCAAGAGGATTACTAGTACCAGGAAGTGTTGGGGGGCCAGGAAAAGAACAAGAAGGAGGCCAAGACCAAGAAAAGGAGGAGGAGCAAGATCTAGCAGAGGAGGAGGACCAGGACCCGCCAGAGCAGGAACTGGATCATGAAGAGGAAGAGCGTTAAGGCCAGGCTGAAGGCGAGAACCAAGACCAAGCAGAGGATGAGGGCCAGTGCCAGGTGGAGGAGCCAGATGGGGTAGGAGGGCAAGGACCAGACATTGGAGGATGGCCAAGACCAGGTGGGTGAGGAGGGTGAGGACCATGTGGTAGAGGGGGGCCAGGCCCAGGCGAAGAAGGAGAGTAAAGATGAGAAAGAGGAGGTGGGAAAATGATCACTGGGAGGAGGAGAGCCAGGAGCAGGTGGAGGAGGAGGCCCAGGACGAGAAGGAACAGGGTGGGCCAGCACAAGGCAGAAGAAGAAGAAGAAGAGGATCAGCAGAAGTAGGATATCCACGATCTGGAGGAGAAGAAAGTCCAGGATGAGGCAGAGGAAGATGACGTGGAACGAAGGAGGAGGAGGGCCAAGACTTGGAGGAGGAGGAGGCGGCCTAGATGGACGAGGAAGGCAAGTACCAGGTAGAGGTCAAAGGTGAGCCAGGATCTGGCCGAGGACAAAGGTCGGGACTAGCCGGAGTAGGAGTGCCAGTGTTTGGTAGAGGAGGATTACCAGTACCAGGAAGAGTTGGAGGGCCTGGAAAAGGACGAGAAAGCAGCCAAGACCTAGAAAAGGAGGAGGCTCAGGATCTAGCTGAGGAGGAGGGCCAGGACTAGGCAGAGGAGGAACTGGATCATGAAGAGGAAGAGTGTTAAGACCAGGCTAAAGGCGAGAACCAAACCAAGTAGAGGATGAGGGTCAGTGCCAGGTGGAGAAACCAGATGGTGTAGGAGGGACAGGACCGGGCAGAGGAGGATGGCCAAGACCAGGCGTGTGAGGAGGGTCAGGACCATGTGGAGGAGGGGTGCCCGGCCCAGGCGAAGGAGCGGAGTGAAGATCAGAAAGAGGAGGTGGGAAAAACGTCATTGGGAGGTGGAGAGCCAGGAGCAGGCGGAGGAAGAGGCCCAGGACCAGACAGATGGGGGTGTGTCAGGACCAGGCAGAAGAAGAAGAAGAGGATCAGCAGAAGGAGGAGGAAAAGGTATGGGGGAGAAGGAAGGCCAGGATGAGGCAGAGGAAGATGACGTGGAACGAAGGAGGAAGAGGGCCAAACCTAGGAGGAGGAGGAGGGGACCTAGTTGGAGTAGGAAGGCAAGTACTAGGTAGGGGTCCCAGAAGAGCCAGGATCTGCCCGAGGACGGAGGCCAGGACAAGGCGGAGCTGAAGGAGCAGTGTTCGGTTCAGGAGGATTACTAGTACCAGGAAGAGTTTGAAGGCCAGGAAAAGAACAAGAAGGAGGCTAAGACCAAGAGAAGGAGGAATCGCAGGATCTAGCAGAGGAGGAGGGCCAGGACCAGGCAGAGAAGGAACTGGATTATGAGGAGGAAGAGGGTTAAGACCAGGCCGAAGGCAAGAACCAAGACCAAGCAGAGGATGAGGGCCAGGGTCAGGTGGAGGAGCCAGATGGGGTAGGAGGGCCAGGACCAGGCAGTGGAGAATGCCCAGGACCAGGTGGGTGAGGAAGGTCAGGACCATATGGTAGATGAGGGCGAGGCCCAGGCGAAGAAGGAGAGAGTAAAGATGAGACAGAGGAGGTGGGGAAAACATCACTGGGAGGAGGAGAACCAGGAGCAGGTGGAGGAGGAGGACCAGGACCAAACAGAAGAGGGTGGGCCAGGACCAGGCAGAAGAAGAAGAGGAGGATCAGCAGGAGTAGGAGGTCCACGATCTGGGAGGGAAGGAAGGCCAGGATGAGGCAAACGAAGAGGACCTGGATCAATGGAGGCAGAGGGCCAAAACTAGGAGGAGGAGGAGGCGAGATAGATTTACGAGGAAGGCAAATACCAGGTGGAGGTCCCAGGAGATCCAGGATCTGGCCGAGGACGAAGACCAGGACAAGGCGGAGCTGGAGGGCCAGTGTTTGATGGAGGAGGATTACCAGTACCAGGAAGGGTTGGAGGCCAGGAAAGGAACGAGAAGGAGGTCAAGACCAAGAGAATAAGGAGTCGCAGGATGTAGGAGGAGGGCCAGGACCAGGCAGAGGAGGAACTGGATCATGAGGAGGACGACGTTTAAGACCAGGCTGAAGGCGAGAACCAAGACCAAGGGGAGGATGAGGGCCAGTGCCCGGTGGAAGAGCCAGATGGGGTAGGAGGGCCAGGACCAGGCAGTGGAGAATGGCCAAGACCAGGTGGGTGAGGACGTTCAGAACAATGTGGAGGAGGGAGTGCCAGGCCCAGGCGAAGGAGGGGAGTGAAGATCGGATAGAGGAGGAGGCAAAAACATCCTTTGGAGGAGGAGAGCTTGGAGCAGGTGGAGGAGGAGGCCCAGGTCCAGACGGAAGGGGGTGGGCCAGGACCAGGCAGAACAAGAAGAAAAGGATCAGCAGAAGGAGGAGGGCCAGGATCTGGAGGAAAAGGAAGGCCAGGATGAGGCATAGGAAGAGGACCTGGACCGAGGGAGGAGAAGGGCCAAAGCTAGGAGGAGGAGGAGAAGGAGGAGACCTAGATGGACAAGAAAGGCAAGTACCAGTTAGAGGTCCCAGGAGAGCCAGGATCTGGCCGAGGACGAAGGTGGAGGAGCCAGATGGGATAGGAGGGCCAGGACCAGGCAGAGGAGCATGGCCAAGACCATGTGGGTGAGGACGGTCAGGACCAGGTGGAGGAGGAGTGCCAGGCTCAGGCGATGGAGGGGAGTGAAGATCAGCGGAGGTGGGAAAAAGATCATTGGAAGTAGGAAAGCCAGGAGCACGTGGAGGAGGAGGCCCAGGACCAGACATAAGGGGGTGGGCCAGGACCAGGCAGAAGAAGAAGAAGAGGATCAGCAGAAGGAGGAGGGATAGGGTATGGGGGAGAAGGAAGGCCAGCACGAGGCAGCGGAAGAGGACTTGTAACGAAGGAGGAGGAGGGCCAACTAGGAGGAGTCGGAGGCGACCTAGAAGGAGGAGGAAGGCAAGTACTGGGTGGAGGTCCCAGAAGAGCCAGGATCTGGCCAAGGACGGAGGGCAGGACAAGGCGGAGATGAAGGGCCAGTGTTTGGTTCAGGGGGATTACTAGTACCAGGAAGAGTTGGAGGGCCAGGAAAAGAACAGGAAGGAGGCCAAGACCAAGAGAAGGAGGAGGCGCAAAATCTAGCAGAGGAAGGCCAGGACCAGGCAGGTGAGGAAATGGATCATGAAGAGGAAGAAGGTTAAGACCAGGCTGAAGGCGAGTACCAAGTCCAAGCAGAGGATGAGGGCCAGTGCCCGGTGGAAGAGCCAGATGGGGTAGGAGGGCCAGGACTAGGCAGTGGAGAATGGCCAAGGCCAGGTGGGTGAGGACGGTCAGAACGATTTGGAGGAGGAGTGTCAGGCCCAGGCGAAGGAGGGGAGTGAAGATCAGACAGAGGAGGAGGCAAAAAGATCATTTGGAGGAGGAGAGCTAGGAGCAGGTGGAGGAGGAGGCCCAGGACCAGACGGAAGGGGGTGGTCCAGGACCAGGAAGAAGAAGACGAAAAGTATCAGCAGAAGTAGGAGGTCCACGATCTGGAGGAGAATGAAGGCCAGGATGAGGCAGAGGAAGAGGACCACGTTCGAGGGAGGAAGAGGGCCAAAACCAGGCGGAGGACGAGGCGAGCTAGATTTACGAGGAAGGCAAGTGCGAGGTGGAGGTCCCAGGAGATCCAGGATATGGCCGAGGACCATGTTCAGGACTAGCCGGAGAAGGAGGGCCAGTGTTTGGTGGAGGAGGATTACCAGTACCAGGAAGAGTTGGAGGGCCAGGAAAAGAATTAGAAGGAGGCCAAGATCAAGAGAAGGAGGAGGCGCAGGATCTAGCTGAGGAGGTGGGAAAGGACCAGGCAGAGGAGGAACAGGATCATGAGGAGGAAGAATGTTAAGACCAGGCTGAACGCAAGAACCAAGACCAAGCAGAGGATGAGGGTCACTGCCAGGTGGAGGAGCCAGATGGGGTAGGAGGGCCAGGACCTGGCAGTGGAGAATGGCCAGGTCCAGGTGGGTGAGGAGGGTCAGGACCATGTGGTGGAGGAGGGCGAGGCCCAGGCGAAGAAGCCGAGAGTAAAGATGAGAAAGAGGAGGTCGGGAAAAGATCATTGGGAGGAGGAGAGCCAGGAGCGGGTGGAGGATGATGCCCAGGACCAGACGGAAGAGGGTGGGACAGGACCAGGCAGAAGAAGAAGAGGATCAGCAGAAGTCGGAGTTCCACGATCTGGAGGAGAAGGAAGGCCAGGATAAGGCAGAGGAGGAGGACCTGGATCGAGGGCGGAGGAAGGCCGAAACTAGGAGGAGGAGGAGGAGGCGAGGTAGATTTACGAGGTAGGCAATTACCAGATGGAGGTCCCAGGAGATCCAGGATCTGGCCGAGGACGAAGGCCAGGACAAGGCGGAGCTGGAGGGCCAGTGTTGGGTGGAGGAGGATTACCAGTACCAGGAAGAGTTGGAGGGCCAGGAAAAGAACGAGAAGGAGGCTAAGACCAAGAGAAGGAGGAGGCGCAGAATCTAGCTGAGGAGGAGGGCCAGGACCAGGCAGAGGAGGAACTGGATCATGAGGAGGAAGAAGGTTAAGTCCAGGCTGAAGGTGGGAACCAAGAGCATGCAGAGGATGAGGGCCAGTGTCCGGTGGAAGGGCCAGATGGGGTAGGGGGGCCAGGACCAGGCAGAGGAGGAAGGCCAAAACCAAGTGGATGAGGAGAATCAGGACCATATGGAGGAGGAGTGCCAGGCCCAGGCGAAGGAGGGGAGTGACGATCAGACTGAGAAGGTAGAAAAAAGATCATTGGGAGGAGGAAAGCCAGGTGAAGGTGGAGGAGGAGGCCCAGGACCAGACAGATGAGGGTGGGCCAGGACCAGGCAGAAGAGGAAGAAGAGGATCAGCAGAAGGAGGAGGGATAGGATATGGAGGAGAAGGAAGGCCAGGATGAGGTAGAGGAAGAGGACGTGGAACGAAGGAAAAGGAGGGCCAAAACTAGGAGGAGGAGGAGGCGACCTAGATGGAGGAGGACGGCAAGTAGTAGGTGGAGGTCCCAGGAGAGCCACGAACTGGCCGAGGACGAAGGCCAGGACAATGCGGAGCAGAAGGGCCAGTGTTTGCTTCAGGAGGATTACTAGTACCAGGAAGAGTTGGAGGGCCAGGAAAAGAACAAGAAGGAGGCCAAGACCAAGAGAAGGAGGATGCGCAGGATCTAGCAGAGGAGGAGGGCTATGACCAGGCAGAGGAGGAACAGGATCATGCAGAGGACGAGGGTTAAGACCAGGCTGAAGGCGAGAACCAAGACCAAGCAGATGAGGAGGGCCAGTTCCATGTGGAGGAGCCAGATGGGGTAGGAGGCCCAGGACCAGGCAGTGGAGGATGGCCAAGGCCAGGTGGGTGAGGAAGTTCAAGACCATGTGGAGGAAGAGTGCCAGGCCCAGGCGAAGGAGGAGAGTAAAGATGAGACAGAGGAGGTTGGAAAAAGATCAATGGGAGGAGGAGGGCCAGGAGCAGGTGAAGGAGGATGGCCAGGACCAGATAGATGGGGGTGGGCCTGGACAAGGCAGAGGAGGAACTGGATCCTGAGAAGGAAGAGGGTTTAGACCAGACTAAAGGCAAGAACCAAGACCAAGCAGAGAATGAGGGCCAGGGTCAGGTGGAGGAGCCAGATGGGGTTGGAGGGCCAGGACCAGGCAGTGGAGAATGGCCAAGACAGGTGGGTGAGGAGGGTCAGGAACATGTGGTGGAGGGGGGCGAGGCCCAGGCGAAGAAGGAGAGTAATGATGAGGCAGAGGAAGTGGGGAAAGATCACTGGGAGGAGGAGAGCCAGGAGCAGGTGGAGGAGGAAACACAGGACTAGACGGAAGAGGGTGGGCCAGGACCGGGCAGAAGAAGAAGAGGATCAGAAGAACTAGGAGGTCTACTATCTGGAGGAGAATGAAGGCCAGGATGAGGCAGACGAAGAGGACCTGGATCGAGGGAGGAGGAGGGCCAAAACTAGGAGGAGGGGGAGGCGAGCTAGATGGACGAGGAAGGCAAGTACCAGGTGGAGGTCAATGGTAAGCCAGGATCTGGCCGAGGACAAAGGCCAGGACTAGCCGTTGAAGGAGGGCCAGTGTTTAGTGGAGGAGGATTCCCAGTACCAGGAAGAGTTGGAGGGCCAGGAAAAGAAAGAGAATGACGGCCAAGACCAAGAGAAGGAGCAGACGCAGGATCTAGCTGAGGAGGAGGGCCAGGACCAGACAGAGAAGGGAATGGATCATGAGGAGGAAGAGGGGTAAGACAGCGCTAAAGGCGAGATCCAAAACCAAGCAAAAGATGAGGGCCAGTGCCAGGTGGAGGAGCCAGATGGAATAGGAGGACCAGGACCAGGCAGAGGAGGATGGCCAAGACGAGGACAAGACAAGACGACGTCTCATTTTTACTCCCCTCCTACGCCTGGGCCTGGACCTCCTCCTCCACATGGTCCTGACCCTCCTCACCCACCTGGTCTTGGCCATCCTCCACTGCCTTGTTCTGGCCCTCCTACTTCATCTGGCTCCTCCACCTGACACTGGCCCTCATCCTCTGCTTGGTCTTGGTTCTTTGTTTCAGCCTGGTCTTAACCCTCTTCCTCTTCATGATCCAGTTCCTCCTCAGCCTGGCCCTGGCCCTCCTCCTCTGCTAGATCCAGTGCCTTGTCTTTCTCTAGGTCTTCGCCTCCTTCTTGTTCTTTTCCTGGCCCTCCAACTCTTCCTGGTACTAGTAATCCTCCTGAACCAAACACTGGCCCTTCAGCTCCGCCTTGTCCCGGCCTCCGTCCTCGGCCAGATCCTGGCTCTCCTGGGACCTCCACCTAGTACTTGCCTTCCTCCTCCATCTAGGTCGCCTCCTCCTCCTTCTAGTTTTGGCCCTCCTCCTACTTCGTTCCAGGTCCCCTTGCTCTGCCTCATCCTGGCCTTCCTTCTCCCCCATATCCTATCCCTCCTCCTTTTGCTGATCCTCTTCTTCTTCTTCTTCTTCTGCCTGGTCCTGGCCCACCCCCGTCTGTCTGGTCCTGGGCCTCCTCCTCCACCTGCTCCTGGCTCTCCTCCTCCCAATGCTCTTTTCCCACCTCCTCTGTCTGAACCCCACTCCCCTCCTTCGCCTGGGCCTGGCACTCTTCCTTGACATGGTCCTGACCCTCCTCACCCACCTGGTCGTGACAATCCTCCTCTACCTGGTCCTGGTCCTCCTACCCCATCTGGCTCCTCCACCTGGCACTGGCCCTCATCCTCTCCTTGGTCCTGGTTCTCGCCTTTAGCCTGGTCTTAACCCTCTTCCTCCTCATTATCCAGTTCCTTCCCTGCCTGATCCTGGCCCTCTTCCTCAGCAATATCCTGCGCCTCCTCCTTCCCTTGGTCTTGGCCTCCTTCTCGTTCTTTTCTAGGCCCTCCAACTCTTTCTGGTACTGGTAATCCTCCTCTACCAAACACTGGCCCTCCTACTCCGGCTACTCCTGGCCTTCGTCCTCGGCCAGATCCTGGCTCTCCTGGGACCTCCAACTGGTACTTGCCTTCCTCGTCCAGATAAGTCTCCTCCGCCTCCTCATAGTCTTGGCCCTCCTCCTCCCTCGGCCCAGGTCCTCTTCCTCTGCCTCATCCTGGCCTTTCTTCTCCTCCAGATCCTGGCCCTCCTCCTTCTCCTGATCCTCTTCTTGAGAAGAGGATCTCTTGAGAAACAGCGTAGCTCAGTGGAAAGAGCCCGCGCTTTGGAGTCCGAGGTTATGGGTTCGAATCCCGGCTCCGCCACACGTCTGCTGGGTGACCGTGGGCAAGTCACTTAACTTCTCTGATCCTCAGTTCCCTCACCTGTAAAATGGGGATTAAGACTCTGAGCCCCACGTGGGACAACTTGATCACCTTGTATCCCCCCAGCGCTTAGAACAGTGCTCTGCACATAGTAAGCGCTTAACCAATGCCCTCATAATAATCCTCGTCCTCTTCCTCTACCTGGTCCTGGCCCACCCCCTTCCTTCTGGTCCTGGGCCTCCTCCTCTCCCCCATATCCTATCCCTCCTCCTTCTGCTGATCCTCTTCTTCTTCTTTTGCCTGGTCCTAGCCCTCCCCCATCTGTCTGGTCCTGGGCCTCCTCCTCCACCTGCTCCTGGCTCTCCTCCTCCGAATGATCTTTTTCCCAACTCCTCTGTCTGATCTTCACTCCCCTCCTTCGCCTGGGCCTGGCACTCTTCCTCCACATAGTCCTGCCACTCCTCACCCACCCCCTGCCCCTCCTCACCCATCTGGTCTTGGCCATCCTCCTCTGCCTGGTCCTTGCCCTCCTACCCCATCTGGCTCCTCCACCTTACCCTGGCCCTCATCCTCTGCTTGGTCCTGGTTCTCGCCTTTAGCCTGGTCTTAACCCTCTTCCTCCTCATGATCCAGTTCCTCCTCTGCCTGGTACTGGCCCTCCTCCTCAGCTAGATCCTGTGCCGCCTCCTTCTCTTGGTCTTGGCCTCCTTCTCGTTCTGTTCCAGGCACTCCAACTCTTCCTGGTACTGGTAATTCTCCTCTACTAAACACTGGCCCTCATACTCCGGCTACTCCTGGCCTTCGTCCTCGGCCAGATCCTGACTCTCCTTGGACCTCCACCATGGACTTGCCTTACTCGTCCACCTAGGCCGCCTCCACTTCCTCCTAGTCTTTGCCCTCCTCCCTCGATCCAGGTCCCCTTCCTCTGCGTCATCCTGGCTTTCTTTCTCCTCCAGATCCTGGCCCTCCTCCTTCTACTGGTCCTCTTCTCCTTCTTCGGTCTTCTCCTGGCCCACCTCCATCCGCCTGGTCCTCGGTCTCCCCCTCCACCTGCTCCTGGCCCTCCTTCTCCCATTGATCTTTTTCCCACCTCCTGTGTCTCATCTTTACTCTCCTCCTTCGCCTGGGCCTGGCACTCCTCCTCCACATGGTCCTGACCTTCCTTACCCACCTGGTCGTGGCCATCCTCCACTGCTTGGTTCTGGCCCTCCTACCCCATCTGGCACCTCCACCTGGCACTGGCACTCATCCTCTGCTTGGTCTTGGTTCTCGCCTTCAGCCTGGTCTTAACCCAATTCCTCTTCATGATCCAGTTCCTCCTCTGCCTGGTCCTGGCCCTCCTCCTCTGCTAGATTCTGGGCCTCCTCCTTCTCTTGGTCTTGGGCTCCTTTCTGTTCTTTTCCTAGCCCTCCACCTTTTCCTGGTACTACTAATCCTCCTGAACCAAACACTGGCCCTTCAGCTCCGCCTTGTCCTGCCCTCCGTCCTCGGCCAGATCTTGGCTCTTCTGGGACCTCCACCCCGGACGTACATTCCTCCTCCTTCTGGGTCGCCTCCTACTCTTCCTAGTTGGCCCTCCTCCTCCTTCGTTCCACGTCCTCTTCCTCTGCCTCATGCTGGCCTTCCTTCTCCCCCATACCCTATCCCTAGTCCTTCTGCTGATCCTCTTCTTCTTCTTCTGCCTGGTCCTGGCCCACCCCCTTCTGTCTGGTCCTGGGCCTCCTCCTCCACCTGCTCCTGGCTTTCCTCCTCCCAATGATCTTTTTCCCACCTCCGCTGTCTGACCGTCACTCCTCACCTCCTAGAGTGAACCAAACACTGGCCCTTCAGCTCCGCCTTGTCCTGGCATTCGTCCTCGGCCAGATCCTGGCTCTCCTGGGACCTCCACCCGATACTTGCCTTCCTCGTCCATCCAGGTCGCCTCCTCCTCCTCCTAGTTTTGGCCCTCCTCCTCCTTCGTTCCACGTCATCTTCCTCTGCCTCATGCTGGCCTTCCTTCTCCCCCATACCCTATCCCTAGTCCTTCTGCTGATCCTCTTCTTCTTCTTCTACCTGGTCCTGGCCCACCCCCTTCTGTCTGGTCCTGGGCCTCCTCCTCCACCTGCTCCTGGCTCTACTCCTCCGAATGATCCTTTTCCCACCTTCTCTGTCTGATCTTCACTCCCCTGCTTCGCCTGGGCCTGTCCCTTTTCCTCCACATGGTCCTGCCCCTCCTCACCCACCTGGTCTTGGCCATCCTCCACTGCCTGGTCCTGGCCCTCCTACGCCATCTGGCTCCTCCACCTGGCACTGGCCCTCATCCTCTGCTTGGTCTTGGTTCTCGCCTTTAGTCTGGTCTTAACCCTCTTCCTCCTTATGATCCAGTTCCTCCTCTGCCTGGTCAATCAATCAATCAATCAATCGTATTTATTGAGCGCTTACTATGTGCAGAGCACTGTACTAAGCGCTTGGGAAGTACAAATTGGCATCACATAGAGACAGTCCCTACCCAACAGTGGGCTCACAGTCGAAAAGGGGGAGACAGAGAACAGAACCAAACATACCAACAAAATAAAATAAGTAGGATAGAAATGTACAAGTAAAATAAATGAATAAATAAATAAATAAATAAATAGAGTAATAAATATGTACAACCATATGTACATATATACAGGTGCTGTGGGGAAGGGAAGGAGGTAAGATGGGGGGATGGAGAGGGGGACGAGGGGGAGAGGAAAGAAGGGGCTCAGTCTGGGAAGGCCTCCTGGAGGAGGTGAGCTCTCAGCAGGGCCTTGAAGGGAGGAAGAGAGCTAGCTTGGCGGATGGGCAGAGGGAGGGCATTCCAGGCCCGGGGGATGACGTGGGCCGGGGGTCGATGGCGGGACAGGCGAGAGCGAGGTACAGTGAGGAGATTAGCGGTGGAGGAGCGGAGGGTGCGGGCTGGGCAGTAGAAGGAGAGAAGGGAGGTGAGGTAGGAGGGGGCGAGGTGATGGAGAGCCTTGAAGCCCAGGGTGAGGAGTTTCTGCCTGATGCGCAGATTGATCGGTAGCCATTGGAGGTTTTTGAGGAGGGGAGTAATATGTCCAGAGCGTTTCTGGACAAAGATAATCCGGGCAGCAGCATGAAGTATGGATTGAAGTGGAGAGAGACACGAGGATGGGAGATCAGAGAGAAGGCTGGTGCAGTAGTCCAGACGGGATAGGATGAGAGCTTGAATGAGCAGGGTAGCGGTTTGGATGGAGAGGAAAGGGCGGATCTTGGCAATGTTGCGGAGCTGAGACCGGCAGGTTTTGGTGACGGCTTGGATGTGAGGGGTGAATGAGAGAGCGGAGTCGAGGATGACACCAAGGTTGCGGGCTTGTGAGACGGGAAGGATGGTAGTGCCGTCAACAGAGATGGGAAAGTCAGGGAGAGGACAAGGTTTGGGAGGGAAGACAAGGAGCTCAGTCTTCGACATGTTGAGCTTTAGGTGGCGGGCGGACATCCAGATGGAGATGTCCTGAAGGCAGGAGGAGATGCGAGCCTGGAGGGAGGGGGAGAGAGCAGGGGCAGAGATGTAGATCTGGGTGTCATCAGCGTAGAGATGATAGTTGAAGCCGTGGGAGCGAATGAGGTCACCAAGGGAGTGCGTGTAGATTGAGAACAGAAGGGGACCAAGCACTGAACCTTGGGGAACCCCCACAGTAAGAGGATGGTAGGGGGAGGAGGAGCCTGCAAAAGAGACTGAGAAAGAGACTGGTCCTGGCCCTCCTCCTCAGCTAGATCCTGCACCTCCTCCTTCTCTTGGTCTTGGCCTCCATCTCGATCTTTTCCAGGCCCTCCAACTCTTCCTGGTACTGGTAATCCTCCTCTACCAAACACTGGCCCTCCTACCCCGGCTACTCCTGGCCTTTGTCCATGGCCAGATCCTGGTTCTCCTCGGACGTCCACCAGGTACTTGCCTTCCTCGTCCATCTAGGCCGCCTCCTCTTCCTTCTAGTCTTTGCCCTCCTCCTCCCTCGATCCAGGTCCCCTTCCTCTGTGTCAGCCTGGCTTTCTTTCTCCTCCAGATCCTGGCTCTCCTCCTTCTTCTGGTCCTCTTCTTCTTCTTCGGTCTTGTCCTGGCCCACCCCCATCCGTCTGGTCCTGGGTCTCCTCCTCCACCTGCCCCTGGCCCTCCTCCTCCCATTGATCTTTTTCCCGCTTCCTCTATCTCATCTTTACTCTCCTCCTTCGCCTGGGCCTGGCACTCCTCCTGCACATGATCCTGACCCTCCTCACCCACCTGGTCGTGGCCATCCTCCACTGACTAGTCCTGGCCCTCATACCCCATCTGGCTACTCCACCTGAAACTGGCCCGCGTCCTCTGCTTGGTCTTGGTTCTCGCCTTCAGCCTGGTCTTAACCCAGTTCCTCTTCATGATCCAGTTCCTCCTCTGCCTGGTCCTGGCCCTCCACCTCTGCTAGATCCTGCGCCTACTCCTTCTCTTGGACTTGGCCTCCTTCTTGTTCTATTCCAGGCCCTCCAACTCTTCCTGGTATTAGTAATCATCTAGAACCAAACCCTGGTCCTTCAGCTCCGCCTTGTCCTGGCCTTCGTCCTCGGCCAGATCCTGGCACTCCTGGGACCTCCACCTAGTACTTGCCTTCCTCCTCCATCTAGGTCCCCTCCTCCTCCTCCTCCTAGTTTTGGCCCTCTTCCTCCTACGGTCTACGTCATCTTCCTCTGCCTCATCCTGGCCTTCCTTCTGCCCCATATCCTATCCCTTCTCCTTCTGCTGATACTCTTCTTCTTTTTCTGCCTGGTCCTGGCCCACCTCCATCTGTCTGTTCCTGGGCCTCCTCCTCCACCTGCTCCTGGCTCTCCTCCTCCCAATGATCATTTTCCCACCTCCTCTGTCTCATCTTTACTCTCCTTCTTCGCCTGGGCCTCGCCCTCCTCCACCACATGGTCCTGACCCTCCTCACCCACCTGGTCTTGGCCATTCTCCACTGCTTGGTCCTGGCCCTCCTACCCCATCTGACTCTTCCACCGGGCACTGGCCCTCATCCTCTGCTTGGTCGTGGTTCTCGCCTTCAGCATGGTCTTAACTTTCTTCCACCTCATGATCCTTTTCCTCCTGTGCCTGGTCCTTTCCCACCTCCTCTTCTAGATCCTGCGCCTCCTCCTTCTCTTGGTCTTGGCCTCCTTCTAAGTCTTTTCCTGGCCCTCCAACTCTTTCTGGAACTGGTAATCCTCCTCCACCAAACACTGGCCCACCAGCTCCGCCTTGGTCTGGCCTTCATCCACGGCCAGATCCTGGATCTCCTGGGACCTCCACCTGGTACTTGCCTTCCCCGTAAATCTACCTCGCCTCCTCCTCCTCCTAGTTTTGGCCCTCCTCCTCCTTTGATCCAGTTCCTCTTCGTCTGCTGTATACTGGCCTTCCTTCTCCTCCAGATCGTGGACCTCCTACTTCTGCTGATCCTCTTCTTCTTCTACTGCCTGGTCCTGGCCCACCCTCTTCCGTCTGGTCCTGGGCCTCCTCCTCCACCTGCTCCTGGCTCTCCTCCTACCAATGATTTTTTTCCCACCGGCTCTGTCTCATCTTTACTCCCCTTCTTCGTCTGGGCCTGGCCTTCCTCCACCACATGGTCCTGACCCTCCTCACCCATCTGGTCTTCGCCATCCTCCTCTGCCTGGTCCTGGCCCTCCTACCCCATCTGGCTTTTCCACTGGGCACTGGCCCTCATTCTCTGCTTGTTCTTGGTTCTCGCCTTCAGCCTGGTCTTATCCTTCTTCCTCTCAATGATCCAATTCCTCCTCTGCCTGGTCCTGGCCCTCCTCCTCAGCTAGATCCTGCGCATCCTCCTTGTCTTCGTCTTGGCCTCCTTCTCGTTCTTTCCCTAACCTCCAACTCTTCCTGGTACGGGGAATCGTCATCCACCAAACACTGGCCCTCTGGCCCTCCAGATCCGCCTTGTCCTGGCCTTCGTCCTCGGCCAGATCCTGGCTCACCTTCGACCTCCACCTGGTACTTGCCTTCCTCGTCCATCTAGGCCACCTCATCCTCCTCCTAGTCTTTGCCCTCCTCCTCCCTCAATCCAGGTCCTCTTCCTCTGCGTCAATCTGGCCTTCCTTCTCATCGGATCCTGGCCCTCCTCCTTCTTCTGGTCCCCTTCGTCTTCTCCTGCCTTGTCCTGGCCCACCCCCATCCGTCTGGTCCAGGGTCTCCTCCTCCCATTGATTTTTTTTCCCGCCTCCTCTGTCTCATCTTTACTCTCCTCCTTCGCCTGGGCCTGGCACTGCTCCTGCACATGGTCCTGACCCTCCTAAACCCACCAGGTCTTGGCCATCCTCCTTTGCCTGGTCCTGGTCCTCCTACTCCATCAGGCTCCTCCACCTGGCACTGGCCCTCATGCTCTGCTTGGTCTTGGTCTTGCTTGGTCTTGCTCAGCTCCGCAACATTGCCAAGATCCGCCCTTTTCTCTCCATCCATACTGCTACCCTGCTCGTTCAAGCTCTCATCCTATCCCGTCTGGACTACTGCATCAGCCTTCTCTCTGATCTCCCATCCTCGTGTCTCGCCCCACTTCAATCCATACTTCATGCTGCTGCCCGGATCGTCTTTGTCCAAAAACGCTCTGGTCATGTTACTCCCCTCCTCAAAAATCTCCAATGGCTACCAATCAATCTGCGCATCAGGCAGAAACTCATCACCTTGGGCTTCAAGGCTCTCCATCACCACGCCCCCTCCTACCTCACCTCCCTTCTCTCCTTCTACAGCCCACCCCGCACCCTCCGCTCCTCTGCCGCTAATCTCCTCACCGTGTCTCATTCTCGCCTGTCCCGCCGTCGACCCCCGGCCCACGTCATCCCCCGGGCCTGGAATGCCCTCCCTCTGCCCATCCGCCAAGCTAGCTCTCTTCCTCCTTTCAAGGCCCTACTGAGAGCTCACCTCCTCCAGGAGGCCTGCCCATACTGAGCCCCTTCTTTCCACTCCCCTTTGTCCCCCTCTCCATCCGCCCCATCTTACCTCCTTCCCTTCCCCACAGCACCTGTATATATGTATATATGTTTGTACATATTTATTACTCTATTTATTTATTTATTTTACTTGTACATATCTATTCTATTTATTTTATGTTGTTCGTATGTTTGGTTTTGTTCTCTGTCTCCCCCTTTTCGACTGTGAGCCCACTGTTGGTTAGGGACTGTCTCTATATGTTGATAACTTGTACTTCCCAAGCGCTTCGTACAGTGCTCTGCACACAGTAAGCGCTCAATAAATACGATTGATTGATTGACTGATTGATTGGTCTTGGTTCTCGCCTTTAGCCTGGTCTTAACCCTCCTCCTCCTCATGACTCCTTTCCTTCTCTGCCTGGTCCTGGCCCTCCTCCTCAGCTAGATCCTGCAACTCTTCCTTCTCTTGGTCTTGGGCTCCTTCTCGGTTTTTTCCTGGCCCTCCAACTCTTCCTGGTACTGGTAATCCTCCTCCACCAAACACTGACCCTCCTTCTCCGGCTAGTCCTGACCTTTGTCCTCGGCCAGATCCTGGCTCACCTTTGACCTCCACCTGGTACTTGCCTCCCTCGTCCATCTAGGCCGCCTCCTCTTCCTCCTAGTCTTGGCCCTCCTCCTCCCTCGGTCCAGGTCCTCTGCCTCTGCCTCATCCTGGCCTTCTTCCTCCTCCAGATCCTGGCCCTCCTCCTTGTGCTGATCCTCGTCCTCTTCTTCTACCTGTTCGTGGACCATCCCCTTCCGTCTGGTCCTCGGCCTCCTCCTCCACCTGCTCCTAGCTCTAATCCTCCAAATGATCTTTTTGCCTCCTTCTCTGTCATATCGTTACTCTCCTCCTTCGCCTGGACCTGGCACTGCTCCTCCACATGGTCCTGACCCTCCTCACGCACCTGGTTCTGGCCATCCTCCACTGCCTGGTCCTGGTCCTCCTACCCCATCTGGCTCTTCCACCGGGCACTGGCCCTCATCCTCCGCTTGGTCTTGGTTCTCGCCTTCAGCCTGGTCTTAACCTTCATTCTCCTCATGATCCTCTTCTTCCTCTGCCTGGTCCTGGACTTCCTCCTCAGCTAGATCCTGCGCCTCCTCCTTCTCTTGGTCTTGGCCTCCTTCTAATTCTTTTCCTGGCTCTCCAACTCTTCCTTGTACTGGTAATCCTCCTCTACCGAACACTGGCCCTTCAGCTCCTCCTTGTCCTGGCCTTCGACCTCGGCCAGATCCTGGGACTGGTAATCCTCCTCCATCAAACACTGGCCCACCTACTCCGGCTACTCCTGGCCTTAGTCCTCGGCCAGATCCTGGCTCTCCTGGGACCTCCAACTGGTAATTGCCTTCCTCGTCCGTCTAGGTCGCCTCCTCCTCATCCTAGTCTTGGCCCTCCTCCTCCCTCGGTCCAGGTCCTCTACCTCTGCCTCATCCTAGCCTTCCTCCTCCTCGAGATCCTCGCCCAACTCCTTCTCCTGATCCTCGTCCTCTTCTTCTACCTGGTCCTGGCCCACCCTCTTCCGTCTCGTCCTGGGTCTCCTCCTCCACCTGCACCTAGCTCTCCTCCTCCAAATCATCTTTTTGCCTCCTCCTCTGTCTGATCTTCACAACCCTCCTTCGCCAAGGCATGGCACTCCTCCTCCACATCGTCCTACCCGTCCTCACCCACCTGGTCTTGGCCATTCTCCACTCCCTGGTCCTGGCCCTCCTACCCCATCTGGCTCTTCCACAGGTCACTGGCCCTCATCCTCTGTGCTTGGTCCTCGCCTTCAGACTGGTCTTAACCCTCTTCCTCATCATGATCCAGTTCCTCCTCTGCCTGGTCCTGGCCCTCCTCCTCTACTAGATCCTGCGCCTCCTCTTTCTCTTGGTCTTGGCCGTCCTTCTCTTTCTTTTCCTGGCCCTACAACTCTTCCTGGTACTGGGAATCCTCCCCCGCCAAACACGGGCCCTCATTCTCCGGCTTGTCCTGGCCTTTGTCCTCGGCCAGGTCCTGGCTCACCTTTGACCTCCACCTGGTACTTACCTTCCTCGTCCATCTAGGCCCCCTCCTCTTCCTCCTAGTCTTTGCCCTCCTCCTCCCTCCATCCAGGTCCTCTTCCTCTGCGTCATCCTGGCTTATGTTCTCCTCCAGATCCTGGCCCTCCTCCTTCTGGTCCTCTTCTTCTTCTTCTGCCTTGTCGTGGCCCACCCCCGTCCGTCTGGTCCTGGGTCTCCTCCTCCACCTGCTCCTGGCCCTCCTCCTCCCATTGAACTTTTCCCACCTCCTCTCTCTCATCTTTACTCTCCTCCTTCGCCTGGGCCTGACACTGCTCCTCCATATGGTCCTGACCCTGCTCACCCACCTGGTCTTGGCCATCCTCCACTGCCTGGTCCTGGCCCTCCTACCCCATCTGGCTCCTCCACCTGGCACTGGCCCTCATCCTCTTCTTGGTCTTGGTTCTCGCCTTCAGCCTGGTCTAAACCCTCTTCTTGGCAAGAACCAAGACCAAGCAGAGGATGAGGGCCAGTGCCAGGTGGAGGTGTCCGATGGGGTAGGAGGGCAAGGACCAGGCAGTGGAGGATGGCCAAGACAAAGTGGGTGAGGAGTGTGAGGACCATGTGGAGGAGGAGTGCCAGGCCCAGGAGAATGAGGAGAGTAAAGAGGAGACAGAGGAGGTGGGAAAATGATGAATTGAAGGAGGAGGGCCAGGAGCATGTGGAGGAGGAGACACAGTACCAGACGGATGGGGGTGGGCCAGGACAAGGCAGAAGAAGAAGAGGACCAGAGGAAGGAGGAGGGCCAGGATCTGGAGGAGGAGGAAGGCCAGGATGATGCAGAGGAAGAGGACCTGGATCGAGGGAGGAGGAGGGCAAAGATTAGGAGTTAGAGGAGGCGGCCTAGATGGACGAGGAAGGCAAGTACCAGGTGGCGGTCAAAGGTGAGCCAGGATCTGGCCGAGGACGAAGACCACGACAAGGCGGAGCTGGGGGGGCCAGTGTTTGGTTCAGGAAGATTACTAGTACCAGGAAGAGTTGGAGGGTCAGGAAAAGAACAAGAAGGTGGCCAAGAGCGAGAGAAGGAGGAGGCACCGGATTTAGCTGAGGAGGAGGGCCAGGCCCAGGCCGAGGAGGAACTGGATCATGAAGAGGAATTGCTTTAAGGCCAGGCTGAAGGCGAGAACCAAGACCAAGCAGAGGATGAGGGCCAGTGCCAGGTGGAGGAGCCAGATGGTGTAGGAGGGCCAGGACCAGGCAGTGGAGGTTGACCAAGACAAGGTGGGTGAGGAGGGTCAGGACTATGCTGAGGAGGGGTGCCAGGCCCAGGCGAAGGAGGAGAGTAAATATGAGACAGAGGTGGTAGGAAAAAGATCAATGGGAGGAGGAGGGCCAGGAGCAGGTGGAGGAGGAGACCCAGGACCAGACGGACGGGGGTGGGCCAGGACAAGAAAGAAGAAGAAGAAGAAGAGGACCAGAAGAAGGAGGAAGGTCAGGATCTGGAGAAGAAAGTAAGCCAGGATGACGCAGAGGAAGAGGACCTGGACCGAGGGAGGAGGAGGGCAAAGCCTAGGATGAAGAGGAGACGGCCTAGATGGACGTGGAAGGCAAGTACCAGGTGGAGGTGAAAGTTGAGCCAGGATCTGGCCGAGGATATAGGCCAGGACTAGCCGGAGAAGGAGGGCCACTCTTTAGTGGAGGAGAATTACCAGTACCAGGAAGAGTTGGAGGGCCAGGAAAAGAAAGCGATGGACGGCCAAGTCCAAGAGAAAGAGGAGGCGCAGGATCTAGCAGAGAAGGAGCGCCAGGACCTGGCAGAGGAGGAACTGGATCATGAGGAGGAAGAGGGTGAAGACCAGGCTAAATGCAAGAACCAAGACCAGGAAAGGATGAGGGCCAGGGTCAGGTGGAGGAGCCAGATGGGGTAGGAAGGCCAGGACCAGGCAGTGGAGAATGACCAGGACCAGATGGTTGAGGAAGGTCAGGACCATGTGGCGGAGGAGGGCCAGGCCCAGGCGAAGAAGGAGAGTAAAGATGAGACAGAGGTAGTGGGGAAAAGATCACTGGGAGGAGGAGAGCCAGGAGCAGGTGAGGGAGGAGGCCCAGGACCAGACGGAAGAGGCTGGGCCAGGACCAGGCAGAAGAAGAAGAAGAGGATCAGCAGAAGTAGGAGGTCCACGATCTGGAGGTGAAGGAAGGCCAGGATGAGGCAGACGAAAAGCACCTGGATCGAGAGAGGAGGAGGGTCCAAACTAGGAGGAGGAGGAGGCGAGGTAGATTTACGAGGAAGGCTAGTACCAGATAAAGGTGGCAGGAGATCCAGGATTTGGCCGAGGACCAAGGCCAGGGAAGTCGGAGCTGGCGGGCCAGTGTTTGGTGGAGGAGGATTACCAGTACCAGGAAGAGTTGGAGGGCCAGGAAAAGAATTAGAAGGAGGCCAAGCCTAAGAGACGAAGGAGGCCCAAGATCTAGCTGAGGAGGTGGGAAAGGACCAGGCAGAAGAGGAACAGGATCATGAGGAGGAAGAAGGTTACGACCATGCTGATGGCGGGAACCAGGACCAAGCAGAGGATGAGGGCCAGTGCCCTGTGGAAGAGCCAGATGGGGTAGGAGGGCCAGGACCAAGCAGTGGAGAATGGCCAAGACCAGGTGGGTAAGGACGTTCAGAACGATGTGGAGGAGGGGTGCCAGGCCCAGGCGAAGGAGGGGAGTGAAGATCAGACAGAGGAGGAGGCAAAAAGATCACTTGGAGGAGGAGAGCTAAGAGCAGGTGGAGGAGGAGACCCAGGACGAGACGGAAGAGGGTGGGCCAGGACCAGGTAGAAGAAGAGGACGAGGATCAGCAGAAGGAGTAGGGCCAGGATCTGGAGGAGGAGGAAGGCCAGGACGAGGCAGAGGCAGAGGACCTGGACTGAAGGAGGATGAGGGCCAAGACTCGGAGGAGGAGGAGGCGACCTAGATGGACGATGAAGGCAAGTACCAGTTAGAGGTCCCAGGAGAGCCGGGAACTCACAGAGGACGAAGGCCATGAGTAGCCGGAGTAGGAGGTCCAGTGTCTGGTAGAGGAGGATTACCAGTACCAGGAAGAGATGGAGGGCCTGGAAAAGGACGAGAAGTAGGCCAACACCAAGCGAAGGAGGCGGCGCCAGATCTAGCTGAGGAGGAGTGCCAGGACCAGGCAGAGGAGGAACTGGATCATGAGGAGGAAGAGGGTTAAGACCAGGCTAAAGGCGAGAACCAAGACCAAGCAGAGGATTTGGGCCAGTGCCAGGTGGAGGAGCCAGATGGGGTAGGAGGGCCAGGACCAGGCAGAAGAGGATGGCCAACACCAGGTGGGTGAGGAGGGTCAGGACCATGTGGAGGAGGAGTGCCAGGCCCTGGCGAAGGAGGGGAGTGAAGATCAGACAGAGGAGGTGGGAAAAAGATCATTGGGAGGAGGAGAGCTAGGAGCAGGTTGAGGAGGAGGTCCAGGACCAGGCGGAAGCGGGTGGGCCCGGTCCAGGTAGAAGAAGAGGACGAGGATCAGCAGAAGGAGGAGGGTCAGGATCAGGAGGAGCAGGAAGGCCAGGATGAGGCAGAGTTTGAGGACCTGGACCGAGGGAGGAGGAGGGCCAAGACTAGGAGGAGGAGGAGGAGGCGACCAAGTTGGACGAGGAAGGCAAGTATCAGTTGGAGGTCCCAGTAGAGCCAGGATCTAGCCGAGGACGAAGGCCAGGAGTAGCCGGAGTAGGAGGGTCAGTGTTTGGTAGAGGAGGATTACCAGTACTACAAGGAGTTGGAGGGCCTGGAAAAGAACGAGAAGGAGGCCAAGACCAAGAGAAGGAGGAGGCGCAGGATGTAGCTGAGGAGGAGGGTCAGGACCAGGCAGGGGAGGAACTGGATCATGAGGAGGAAGGGAGTTAAGACCAGGCTAAGGGCGAGAACCAAGACCAGTCAGAGAATGAGGGCCAGTGCCAGGTGGAGGAGCCAGATGGGGGAGGAGGGCCAGGACCAGGCAGAGGAGAATGACCAAGACCAGGTTGGTGAGGAGGTGCAGGACCATGTGGAGGAAGTGTGCCATCCCCAGGCGAAGGAGGGGAGTGAAGGTCAGACAGACGAGGTGAGTAAATTTCATTGGGAGGAGAAGAGCCAGGAGCAGGTGGAGGAGGAGGCCCAGGACCAGACAGATCGGGGTGGGCCAGGACCAGGCAGAAGAAGAAGAAGAAGAGGATCAGCAGAAAGAGGAGGGATAGGATATGGGGGAGAAGGAAGGCCAGGATGAGGCAGAGGAAGAGGACGTGGAACGAAGGAGGAGGAGGGCAAAAACTAGGAGGAGGAGGAGGCGACCTAGGTGGAGGAGGAAGGCAAGCACTTGGTGGGTGTCCCAGAAGTGCCAGGATCTGGCCGAGGCGAAGGCCGGGAGAAGGCGGAGCTGAAAGGCCAGTGTTTGGTTCAGGAGGATTACTAGTACAAGGAAGAGTGGAGGGCCAGGAATAGAACAAGAAGGAGGCCAAGACCAAGAGAACGAGGAGGCGCAGGATCCAGCAAAAGAGGAGGGCCAGGGCCATTCAGAGGAGGAACTGGATCATGAAGAGGAATTGAGTTAAGACCAGGATGAAGGCGAGAACCAAGACCAAGCAGAGGATGAGGGCCAGTGCCAGGTGGAGGAGCCAGATGGGGTAGGAGGGCCAGGACCAGGCAGAAGAGGATGGCCAAGACCAGGTGGGTGAGGACGGTCAGAACGATGTGGAGGAGGCGTGCCAGGCCCAGGCGAGGGAGAGGAGTGAAGATCAGACAGAGGAGGAGGGAAAAAAGATCATTTGGAGCTGAATATTCAGGTGCAGGTGGAGGAGGAGACGCAGGACCAGACTGATGGGGGTGGGCCAGGACAAGACAGAGGAAGAAGAAGAGGACCAGAAGAAGGAGGAGGGCCAGGATCTGGAGGAGAAAGTAGGCCAGGATGATGCAGAGGAAGAGGACCTGAATCGGGGGAGGAGGAGGGCAGAGACTAGGAGGAAAAGGAGGCGGCCTAGATGGACGAGGAAGGCAAGTACCAGGTGGAGGTCAAAGGTGAGCCAGGATCAGGCCGAGGACAAAGGCCAGGACTAGCCGGAGAAGGAGGGCCAGTGTTTCGTGGAGGAGGATTACCAGTACCAGGAAGAGTTGGAGGGCCAGGAAGAGAAAGAGAAGGACGGCCAAGACCAAGAGAAAGAGGAGGTGCAGGATCTAGCAGAGGATGGCCAGGACCAGGCAGAGGAGGAACTGGATCATGAGGAGGAAGAGGGCTAAGACCAGGCTGAAGGCAAAAACCAAGACCAAGCAGAGGATGAGGGCCAGGGTCAGGGGGAGGAACCAGATGAGGTAGGAGGGCCAGGACCAGGCAGTGGAGAATGGCCAAGACCAGGTTGGTGAGGAGGGCCAGGACCATGTGGTGGAGGAGGGCCAGGCCCACGCGAAGGAGGAGGGTAAAGATGAGACAGAGGAGGTGGGGAAAAGATCACTGGGAGGAGGAGAGCCAGGAGCTGGTGGAGGAGGAGGCCCAGGACCAGACGGAAGAGGGTGGGCAAGGACCTGGCAGAAGACAGAGAGGATCAGCAGAAGTAGGAGGTCCACGATCTGGAGGAGAAGGAAGGCCAGGATGAGGCAGACGAAGAGGACCAGGATCGAGGAAGGAGGAGGGCCAAAACTCGGAGGAGGAGTAGGCGAGCTAGATGGACGAGGAAGGCAAGTACCAGGTGGAGGTCCCAGGAGATCCAGGATCTGGCCGAGGACGAAGGCCAGGACAAGGCGAAGCTGGTGGGCCAGTGTTTGGTGGAGGAGGATTACCAGTACCAGGAAGAGTTGTAGGGCGAGGAAAATAATTAGAAGGAGGCCAAGACCAAGAGAAAGGGGAGGCCCAGGATCTAGCTGAGGAGGTGGGAAAGGACCAGGCAGAGGAGGAACAGGATCATGAGGAGGAAGAAGGTTAAGACCAGGCTGAATCGAGAACCAAGACCAAGCAGAGGATGAGGGCCAGTGCCTGGTGGAGGAGCCAGATGGGGTAGGAGGGCCAGGACCAGGCAGTGGAGAATGGCCAAGACCAGGAGGGGGAGGACGTTCAGAACGATGTGGAGGAGGAGTGTCAGGCCCAGGCGAAGGAGGAGAGTGATGATCCGGCAGAGGAGGAGGCAAAAAGATCATTTGGAGGAGGAGAGCTAGGAGCAGGTGGAGGAGGAGGCCCAGGACCCGATTGAAGGGGGTGGGCCAGGACCAGGTAGAAGAAGAGGACGAAGACCAGCAGAAGGAGGAGGGCCAGGATCTGGAGGAGGAGGAAGGCCGGGATGAGGCAGGGGAAGAGGACCTGGACCGAGGGAGTAGGAGGGCCAAGACTAGGAGGAGGAGGAGGCGACGAGGAAGGCAAGTACCAGGAGGAGGTCCCAGGAGAGCCAGGATCTGGCCGAGGGCGAAGGCCAGGAGTAGCCGGAGGAGGACGGCCAGTGTTTGGTAGAGGAGGATTACCAGTACCAGTGAGAGTTGGAGGGCCTAGAACAGAACGAGAAGGAGGCCAAGACCAAGAGAAGGAGGAGGCGCAGGATCTGGCTGAGGAGGGGGGCCAGAACGAGGCAGAGGAGGAACTGGATAATGAGGAGGAAGATGGTTAAGACCAGGCTAAAGACGAGAACCAAGACCAAGCAGAGGATGAGGGCCAGTGCCAGGTGGAGGGGCCAGATGGGGTAGGAGGACCAGGACCAGGCAGAGGAGGATGGCCAAGACCAGGTGGGTGAGGAGGGGCAGGGGGTGGGTGAGGAGGGGCAGGACCCTGTGGAGGAAGTGTGCCAGGCCCAGGCGAAGGGGTGGGGGGGGAGTGAAGATCAGACAGAGGAGGTGTGAAAAAGATCATTCGGAGGAGGAGAGCCAGGAGCAAGTGGAGCAGGAGGCCCAGGACCAGACAGATGGTGGTGAGCCAGAACCAGGCAGAAGAAGAAGAAGAGGATCAGCAGAAGGAGGAGGGATAAGATATGGGGGAGAAGGTAGGCCAGGATGAGGCAGAGGAATAGAACGTTCAACGAAGGAGGAGGAGGGCCAAAACTAGGAGGAGGGGGAGGCGACCTAGATGGAGGAGGCAGGCAAGTAGTAGGTGGAGGTCCCAGAAGAGCCAGGATCTGGCCAAGGACGGAGGCCAGAACAAGGCGGAGCTGAAGGCCAGGAAAAGAACAAGAAGGAGGCCAGGACCTACAGAAAGACAAGGCGCTGGATCTAGCAGAGTAGGAGGGCCAGGACCAGGCAGAGAAGGATCTAAATCATGAAGAGGAAGAGGGTTACGACCAGGCTGAAAGCGAGAACCAGGACCAAGCAGAGGATGAGGGCCAGTTCCAGGTGGAGGAGCCAGATGGAGTAGGAGGGCCAGGACCAGGCAGTGAAGAATGGCCAAGACCAGATGGGTGAGGAGGGTCAGGACCAGGCGAAGGAGGAGAGTAAAGATGAGACAGAGGAGGTGGGAAAATGATGAATGGAAGGAGGAGTGCCACGAGCAGGTGGAGGAAGAGGCCCAGGACCAGACGGAAGTGAGTTGGCCAAGACCAGGCAGAAGAAGAAGAAGAGGATCAGCAGAAGGTGGAGGGCCAGGATCTGGAGGAGGAGGAAGGCCAGGATGAGGCAGAGGAAGAGCAGCGTGGCTCAGTGGTAAGAGCACGGGCTTTGGAGTCAGGGGTCATGGGTTCAAATCCCAGCTCCACCAATTGTCAGCTGTGTGACTTTGGGCAAGTCACTTCACTTCCCTGGGCCTCAGTTCCCTCATCTGTAAAATGGGGATGAAGACTGTGAGCCCCCCGTGGGACAACCTGATCACCCTGTAACCTCCCCAGTGCTTAGAACAGTGCTTTGCACATAGTAAGCGCTTAATAAATGCCATAAAATAAAAGAGGACCTGAACCGAGGGAGGAGGAGGGCCAAGCCTAGGAGGAGGAGGAGGCGACCTAGATGGACGAGGAAGGCAAGTACCAGTTGGAGGTCCCAGGAGAGCCAGAATCTGGCAGAGGACGAAGGTCAGGAGTAGCCGGAGTAGGAGGGCCAGTGTTTGTTAGAAGAGGATTACCAGTAGGAGGAAGAGTTGGAGGGCCTGGAAAAGAACGAGAAGGCGGCCAAGACCTAGAGAAGGAACAGGCGCAAGATCTAGGAGGGCCAGGACCAGGCAGAGGAGTATGGCCAAGACCACGTGGGTGAGGAGGGTCAGGAGCAAGTGGAGGAGGAAGGCCATGCCAGGGCGAAGGAAGGGAGTGAAGGTCAGACAGAGGAGGTGGGAAAAACGTCATTGGGAGGAGGAGAACCAGGAGCAGGCAGAGGAGGAGGCCCAGGACCAGACAGATGGGGGTGGGTCAGGACCAGGCTAAAGAAGAAGAAGAGAATCAGCAGAAGGAGGAGGGATAGGGTATGGGGGAGAAGGAAGGACAGGATGAGACAGAGGAAGAGGACGTGGAACGAAGGTAAAGGAGGTCCAAAGCTAGGAGGAGGAGGAGGCGAGCTAGATGGAGGACGAAGGCAAGTACTAGGTGGAGGTCCCAGAAGAGCCAGAATCTGCCCGAGGACGGAGGCCCGGACAAGGCGGAGCTGAAGGAGCAGTGATTGGTTCAAGAGGATTACTAGTACCAGGAAGAGTTGGAGGGCCAGGAAAAGAACAAGAAGGAGGCCAAGACCAAGAGAAGGAGGAGGCGCAGGATCTAGCAGAGGAGGAGGGCCAGGACAAGGCAAAGGAGCACCTGGATCATGAAGAGGAAGAAAGTTAAGACAAGGCTGATGGCGAGAACCAAGACCAAGCAGAGGATGAGGGCCAGTGCCAGGTGGAGGTAGGAGATGGGGTAGGAGGGCCAGGACGAGGAAGTGGAGCATGGC
The DNA here is from genome assembly GCF_015852505.1 of Tachyglossus aculeatus. NCBI lineage: Eukaryota > Metazoa > Chordata > Mammalia > Monotremata > Tachyglossidae > Tachyglossus > Tachyglossus aculeatus. The sequence continues at coordinate 23,949,985 of NC_052079.1, forward strand.
CAAGACCAGGTGGGTGAGGAGTGCCAGGCCCAGGCGAAGGAGGAGAGTAAAGATGAGACAGAGGAGGTGGGAAAAAGATCAATGGGAGGAGGAGGGCCAGGAGAAAGTGGAGGAGGAAACCCAGGACCAGACAGATGGGGGTCGTCCAGGACAAGGCAGGAGAAGAAGAAAAGTACCAGAAGAAGGAGGAGGGCCAGGATCTGTGGAGAACGAAGGTCAGGATGACGCAGAGGAAGAGGAACTGGGCCGAGGGAGGAGGAGGGCAACGACTAGGAAGGAGAGGAGGCAGCCTAGATGGACGAGGAAGGCAAGTACCAGGTGGAGGTCAAAGGTGAGCCAGGATCTGGCCGAGGACAAAGGCCAGGACTAGTCGGAGAAGGAGGGCCAGTGTTTGGTGGAGGAGGATTACCGGTACCAGGAAGAGCTGTAGGGCCAGGAAGAGAAAGAGAATGACGGACAAGACCAAGAGAAAGAGGAGGGGCAGGATCTAGCAGGGAAGGAGGGCCAGGACCAGGCAGAGGAGGAAAAGTATCATGAGGAGAAAGAGGGTTAAGACCAGGATGAAGGCAAGAACCAAGACCAAGCAGAGGATGATGGCCAGTGCCAGTTGGAGGAGCCAGATGGGGTAGGAGGGCCAGGACCAGGCTTTGTAGGATGGCCAAGACCAGGTGGGTGAGGAGGGTCAGGACCATGTGGAGGAGGAGCGCCAGGCCCAGGCGAAAGAGGAGAGTACAGATGAGACAGAGGAGGTGGGGAAAAGATCAATGGGAGGAGGAGGGCCAGGAGCAGGTGGAGGAGGAGACCCAGGACCAGACGGATGGGGGTGGGCCAGGACAAGGCAGAAGAAGAATAAGAGGACCAGAAGAAGGAGGAGGGCCAGCATCTATATGTATATATGGTGGTACATATTTATTACTCTATTTATTTATTTATTTATTTATTTATTTATTTATTTATTTATTTTACTTGTACATTTCTATCCTATTTATTTTATTTTGTTGGTATGTTTGGTTCTGTTCTCTGTCTCCCCCTTTTAGACTGTGAGCCCACTGTTGGGTAGGGACTGTCTCTATGTGTTGCCAATTTGTACTTCCCAAGCGCTTAGTACAGTGCTCTCCTCCTCCTCCTCCAAATGATCTTTTTGCCTCCTCCTCTGTCTGATCTTCACTCTCCTCCTTCGCCTGGGCCTGGCACCCCTCCTCCACATCGTTCTGAACGTCCTTACCCACCTGGTCTTGGCCATTCTCCACTGCTTGGTCCTGGCCCTCCTACCCCATCTGGCTCTTCCACAGGGCACTGGCCCTCATCCTCTGCTTGGTCCTGGTTCCCGCCATCAGCATGGTCGTAACCTTCTTCCTCCTCATGATCCTGTTCCTCTTCTGCCTGGTCCTTTCCCCCCTCCTCAGCTAGATCCTGGGCCTCCTTCGTCTCTTAGGCTTGGCCTCCTTCTAATTCTTTTCCTGGCCCTCCAACTCTTCCTGGTACTGGTAATCCTCCTCCACCAAACACTGGCCCACCAGCTCCGCCTTCCCTGGCCTTGGTCCTCGGCCAAATCCTGGATCTCCTGCCACCTCTATCTGGTACTTGCCTTCCTCGTAAATCTACCTCGCCTCCTCCTCCTCCTAGTTTGGGCCCTCCTCCTCTCTCGATCCAGGTGCTTTTCGTCTGCCTCATCCTGGCCTTCCTTCTCCTCCAGATCTTGGAACCCGGACTTCTGCTGATCCTCATCTTCTTCTGCCTGGTCCTGGCCCAGCCTCTTCCGTCTGGTCCTGCGCCTCCTCCTCCACCTGCTCCTGGCTCTCCTCCTCCCAGTGATCTTTTCCCCACTACCTCGGTCTCATCTTTACCCTCCTTCTTCTCCTGGGCCTTGCCTTCCTCCACCACATGGTCCTGCCCCTCCTCACCCACCTGGTCTTTGCCATTCTCCACTGCCCGGCCCTGGCCCTCCTACCCCATCTGGCTCCTCCACCTGACCCTGGCCCTCATCATCTGCTTGGTCTTGGTTCTTGCCTTCGGCCTGGTCTTAACACTCTTCCTTCTCACGATCCAGTTCCTCCTCTGCCTGGTCCTGGCCCTCCTCCTCTGCTAGATCCTGCGCCTCCTCTTTCTCTCGGTCTTGGCCGTCCTTCTCTTTCTATTCCGGGCCCTCCAACTCTTCCTGGTACTGGTAATGCTCCTCCACCAAACACTGGCCCTCCTTCTCCGTCTAGTCCTGGCCTTTGTCCTCGACTAGATCCTGGCTCACCTTTCACCTCAGCCTGGTACTTGCCTTCCTCCTCCATCTAGGCCGCCTCCTCTTCCTCCTAGACTTTGCCCTCCTCCTCCCTCCATACAGGTCTTCTTCCTCATCGTCATCCTGGCCTTCTTTCTCCTCCAGATCCTGGCCCTCCTCCTTGTTCTGATCCTCGTCTACTTCTTCTGCCTTGTCCTGGCCCTCCCCCATCTATCTGGTCCTGGGTCTCCTCCTCCACCTGATCTTGGCCCTCCCACACCCATTGAACTATTTCCCAACTCCTCTGTCTCATCTTTACTCTCCTCCTTCACCTTGGCCTGGCACTCCTCCTCCACATGGTCCTGACCCTCCTCACCCACCTAGTCTTGGCCATCCTCCACTGCCTGGTCATGGCCCTCCTACCCCATCTGGCACCTCCACCTGGAACTGGCCCTCATCCTCTGCTTGGTCTTGGTTCTCGCCTTCAGCCTTTTCTTAACCCTCTTCCTCTTCATGATCCAGGTCCTCCTCTGCCTGGTCCTGGCCCTCCTCCTCTTCTAGATCCTGCGCCTCCTCCTTCTCTTGGTCTTGGCCTCCTTCTTGTTCTTTTCCTGGCCTTCCAACTCTTCCTGGTACTAGTAATCCTCCTGAACCAAACACTGCTCCTTCAGCTCCGCCTTGTCCGGGCCTCCGTCCTGGGGCAGATCCTAGCTCTTCTGGGACCTCCACCTAGTACTTGCCTTCCTCCTCCATCTAGGTCGCCTTCTCCTCCTCCTCCTAGGTTTGGCCCTCCTCCTCCTTCGTTCCACGTCATCTTCCTCTGCCTCATCCTGGCCTTCCTTCTCCCCCATACCCTATCCCTCCTCCTTCTGCTGATCCTCTTTTCTTCTTCTACCTGGTCCTGACCCACCCCCATCTGTCTGGTCCTGGGCCTCCTCCTCCGCCTGTTCCTGGTTCTCCTCCTCACAATGACGTTTTTCCCACCTCCTCTGTCTGATCTTCACTCCCCTCCTTCGCCTGGGCCTGGCACTCCTCCTCCACATGGCCTGACCCTCCTCACCCAGCTGGTCTTGGCCATCCTCCTCTGCCTGGTCCTGGCCCTCCTACCGCATCTGGATACTCCACCTGGCACTGGCCCTCATCCTCTGCTCGGTCTGGGTTCTCGCCTTTAGCCTGGTCTTAACACTCTTCCTCCTCATGATCCAGTTCCTTCTCTGCCTGGCCCTGGCCCTCCTCCTCAGCTAAATCCTGCGCCTGCTCCTTCTCTAGGTCTTGGCCGCCTTCTCGTTCTTTTCCAGGCCCTCCAACTCTTCCTGGTCCTGGTAATCCTCCTCTACCAAACACTGGCCCTCCTACTCCGGCTACTCCTGGCCTTCGTCCTCGGACAGATCCTGGCTCTCCTGGGACCTCCAACTGGTACTTGCCTTCCTCGTCCATCTAGGTCGCCTCCTCCTCCTCCTAGTCTTGGCCCTCCTCCTCCCTCCGTCCAGGTCCTCTTCCTTTGCCTCATCCTGGCCTTCCTCCTCCTCCAGATCCTGGCCCTCCTACTTCTGCTGATCCTCTTCTTCTTCTTTTGCCTGGTCTTGGCCAACCCACTTCCGTTTGGTCCTGGGCCTCCTCCTCCACCTGCTCGTGGCCCTCCTCCTTCCATTCATCATTTTCGAACCTCCTCTGTCTGATCTTTACTCCCCTCCTTCTCCTGGGCCTGGCACTGCTCCTCCACATGGTCCTGACCCTCCTCACCCATCTGGTCTTGGCCATTCTCCACTGCCTGGTCCTGGCCCTCCTACCCCATCTGGCTCCTCCACCTGGCACTGGCCCTCATCCTCTGCTTGGTCTTGGTTCCCGCTTTCAGCCTGGTCTTATCCCACTTCCTCTTCATGATCCAGATCCTCCTCTGCCCGGTCCTGACCCTCCTCTTCTGCTAGATCCAGCGCCTTGTCTTTGTATAAGTCTTGGCCTCCTTCTTGTTCTTTTCCTGGCCCTCCAACTCTTCCTGGTACTAGTAATCCTCCTGAAGCAGACACTGGCCCTTCAGCTCCGCCTTGTCCTGACCTCCGTCCTCGGCCATATCCTGGCTCTTCTGGGACATCCACGGAGTACTTGCCTTCCTCCTCCATCTAGATCGCCTCCTCCTCCTTCTAGGTTTGGCCCTCCTCCTCCTTCGTTCCACGTCCTCTTCATCTGCCTCATCCTGGCCTTCCTTCTCCCCCATACCCTATCCCTCCTCATTCTGCTGATCCTCTTCTTATTCTTCTGCCTGGTCCTGGCCCACCCCGATCTGTCCGGGCCTGGGCCTCCTCCTCCACCTGCTCCTGGCTCTCCTCCTCCCCATGATCCTTTTCCCACCTCCTCTGTGTGATCTTCACTCCCGTCCTTCGCCTGGGCCTGGCACTCCTCCTACACCTGGTCCTGAACCTCCCCACCCACCTTGTCTTGGCCATCCACCCCTGCCTCGTCCTGGCCCTCCTACCCAACCTGGCTCCTCCCCCTGGCACTGGCCCTCATCCTCTGCTTGGTCTTGGGTCTCGCCTTTAGCCTGGTCTTAACCCTCCTCTGCCTCACGATCCCTTTCCGTCTCTGCCTGGTACTGGCCCTCCTCCTCAGCTAGATCCTGCACTTCCTCCTTCTCTTGGTCTTGGCCTCCTTCTCGTTCTTTTCAAGGCCCTCCAACTCTTCCTGGTACTCGTAATCCTCCTCTACCAAACACTGGCCCTCCTACTCCGGCTACTCCTGGCCTTCGTCCTCGGCCAGATCCTGGCTCTCCTGGGACCTCCAACAGGTACTTGCCTTCCTCGTCCATCTAGGTCCATCCTCCTCCTCCTAGTGTTGGTCCTCCTTCTTCCTCGGTCCAGGTCCTCTTCCTCTGCCTCAAACTGGCCTTCCTTGTCCTCCAGATCCTGGCCCTCCTCTTCTGCTGATGCTCGTCTTCTTCTTCTACCTGGTCTTGGCCCACCCCCTTCCGTCTGGTCCTGGGCCTCCTCCTCCCCCTGCGCCTAGCTCCCCTCCTCCAAATGATATTTATCCCTCCTCCTCTGCCTGCCCTTCACTCCCCTCCTTCTCCCGGGCCTGGCACCCCTCCTCCACATCGTTCTGAACGTCCTCACCCACCTGGTCTTGCCCATTCTCCACTGCCTGGTCCTGGCCCTCCTACCCCATCTGGCTCTTCCACCGGGCACTGGCCCTCATCCTCCGCTTGGTCTTGGTTCTCGCCTTCAGCCTAGTCTTATCCTTCTTCCTCCTCATGATCCAGTTCCTCCTCTGCCTGGTCCTGGCCCTCCTCCTCAGCTAGATCCTGCGCCTCCTCCTTCTGCTGGTCTTGGCCTCCTTTTCGTTCTTTTCCTGGCCCTCCAACACTTCTTGGTACGTGTTATCCTCCTCCACCAAAAACTGGCCCTCCAGCTGCGCCTTGTCCTGGCCTTCGTCCTCGGCCTGATCCTGAATCTCCTGGGACCTCCAACTGGTTACTTGCCTTCCTCGTCCATCTAGCTCGCCTCCACCTCCTCCTAGGTTTGGCCCTCCTCCTCCCTCGATCCAGGTCTTCTTCGTCTGCCTCATCCTGGCCTTCCTTCTCCTCCAGATCGTGGACCTCCTACGTCTGCTGATCCTCATCTTCTTCTTCTGCCTGGTCCTGGCCTGCCCTCTTCCGTCTGGTCCTGGGCCTCCTCCTCCACCTGTTCCTGGCTCTCCTCCTCCCAATTACCTTTTTCCTACCTCCTCTGTCTGATCTTCACTCCCCACCTTCGTCTGGGACTGGCACTCCTCCTCCACGTGGTCGTGGCCCGCCTCACCCACCTGGTCATGGCCATCCTCCTCTGCCTGGTCCTGGTCCTCCTACCCCATCTGGCTCTTCCTTCGGGCACTGGCCCTCATCCTCTCCTTGGTCTTGGTTCTCGCCTTCAGCCTGGTCTTAAAACTCTTCCTCTTGATGATCCAGTTCCTCCCCTACTTGGTCCTGGCCCTCCTCCTCTGCTAGATCCTGCGCCTCCTCCTTCTCTTGGTCCTGGCCCCCTTCTTGTTCTTTTCCTGGCCCTCCAACTCTTCCTGGTACTAGTAATCCTCCTGAACCAAACACTGGCCCTTCAGCTCCACCTTGTCCTGGCCTTCGTCCTCGGCCAGATCCTGGCTCTCCTGGACCTCCACCTAGTACTTGCCTTCCTCCTCCATCTAGGTCGCCTCCTCCTCCTCCTCGTTTGGGCCCTTTTCCTCTTTCGTTCCACGTCCTCTTCCTCAGCCTCATCCTGGCCTTCCTTCTTCCCCATATCCTCTCCCTCCTCCTTCTGCTGATCCTCTTCTTCTTCTTCTTCTGCCTGGTCCTGGCCCACCCCCATCTGTCTGGACCTGGGCCTCCGCCTCCACCTGCCCCTGGCTCTGCTCCTCCCAATGATCTTTTCCCCATCTCCTCCGTCTGATCTTCACTCCCCTCCTTCGCCTGGGCCTGGCACTCCTCCTCCATATTGTCCTGACCCTCCTCACCCACCTGGTCTTGGCCATCCTCCTCTGCATAGTCCTGACCCTTCTACCCCATCTGGCTCCTCCACCTGGCACTGGCCCTCATGCTCTGCTTGGCCTTTGTTCTCGCCTTCAGCCTGGTCTTAACGCTCTTCCTCTTCATGATCCAGTTCCTCCCCTCCCTGGTCCTGGCCCTGCTCTTCCGCTAGATCCTGCGCCTCCTCCTTCTCTTGGTCTTGGCATCGTTCTTGTTCTTTTTCTGGTCCTCCAACTCTTCCAGGTACTAGTAATCTTCCTGAACCAAACACTCGTCCTTCAGCTCCGCCTTGTCCTGGTCTTCGTCCTCGGCCGGATCCTGGCTCTCCTGGGACCTCCACCTACTACTTGCCTTCCTCCTCCATCTAGGTGGCCTCCTCCTCCTCCTCGTTTTGGCCCTCCTCCTACTTCTTCCCAGGTCCTCTTCCTCTGCCTCATCCTGGCCTTCCTTTTCCCCCATATCCTATCCCTCCTCCTTCTGCTGATCCTCTTCTTCTTCTTCTGCCTGGTCCTGGCCCCCCCCACATCCGTCTGGTCCTGGGTCTCCACCTCAACCTGCTCCTGGCCCTCCTCCTCCCATTTACCTTTTCCCCACGTCCTCTGTCTCATCTTTACTCTCCTCCTTCGCCTGAGCCTGGCACTGCACCTCCACATGGTCCTGACCCACTTCCCCCACCTGGTCTTGGCCATCCTCCACTGCCTGATCCTGGCCGCCCTCTCCTATCTGGCTCTTCCACCTGGCACTGGCCCTCATCCTCTGCTTGGTCTTGGTTCTCGCCTTCAGACTGGTCTTATCCTTCTTCCTCCTCATGATCCAGTTCCCCTTCTGTCTGATCCTGGCCCTCCTCCTCAGCTAGATCCTGAGCCTCCTCCTTCTGTTGGTCTTGGCCTCCCTTTCGTTCTATTCCTGGCCCTCCAACTCTTCCTGGTACTTGTAATCCTCCTCCACCAAACACTGGCCCTCCAGCTGCGCCTTGTCCTGGCCTTCGTCGTCGGCCTGATCCTGAATATCCTGGGACCTCCAACTGGTACTTGCCTTCCTCGTCCATCTAGCTCGCCGCCTCCTCTTCCTAGTTTTGGCCCTCCTCCTCCTTCGTTCCACGTCCTCTTCCTCTGCCTCATCCTGGCCTTCCTTCTCCCCCATATGCTATCGCTCCTCCTTCTGCTTATCCTCTTCTTCTTCTTCTACCTGGTCCGGGCGTACCCCCATCTGTCTGTTCCTGGGCCTCCTCCTCCACCTGCTCCTGGCTGTCCTCCTCCCAGTGATATTTTCTCACCACCATCCTCCTCGGCCTGGTCCTGGCCCTCCTACCCCATCTGGTCCTTCCACCGGGCACTGGCCCTCATCCTCTGCTTTGACTTGGTTCTCGCCATCAGCCTGGTCTTCACCCTCTTCCTCTTCGGGATCCAGTTCCTCCCTAGCCTGGTCCTGGCCCTCCTCCTCTGCTAGATTCTGCTCCTCCTCCTTCTCTTGGTCTTGGCCTCCTCCTTGTTCTTTTCTTGGCCCTCCAACTCTTCCTGGTACTAGTAACCCTCCTGAACAAAACACTGGCCCTTGAGCTCCGCCTTGTCCTGCCCTCCGTCCTCGGCCAGATCCTGGCTCTTCTGAGACCTCCACCCAGTACTTGCCTTCTTCCTCCATCTAGGTCGCCTCCTCCTCCTCCTAGTTTTGGCCCTTCTCCTCCTTCGTTCCACGTCCTATTCCTCTGCCTCATCCTGGAAACCTTCTCCCCCATATCCTATCCCTCCTCCTTCTGCTGATCCTCTTCTTCGTCTTCTACCTGGGCCTGTCCCATCCCCTGGTCTTAAAACTCTTCCGCTTCATGATCCAGTTCCTCCCCAGCCTGGTCCTCTCCCTCCTCCTCTGCTAGATTCTGCGCCTCCTCCTTCTCTTCGTCTTGGCCTCCTTCTTGTTCTTTTCCTGGCCCGCCAACTCTTCCTGGTACTTGTAATCGTCCTCCACCAAACACTGGCCCTCCAGCTGCGCCTTGTCCTGGCCTTCGTCCTCGGTCTGACCCTGAATCTCCTGGGACCTCCAACTGGTACTTGCCTTCCTGGTCCATCTAGCTCGCCGCCTCCTCCTCGTAGTTTTGGCCCTCCTCCTCCTTCGTTCCACGTCCTCTTCCTCTGCCTCATCATGGCCGTCCTTCTCCCCCATATCCTATCCCTCCTCCTTGTGCTGATCCTTTTCTTCTTCTTCTACCTGGTCCTGGCCCATCCCCGTCTGTCTGGTCCTGGGCCTCCTCCTCCACCTCCTCGTGGCTCTCCTCCTCCCAACGATCTTTTTCCCACCTCCTCTGTCTGATCTTCACTCCCTTCCTTTGCCTGTGCCTGGCATTCCTCCCCCACGTGGTCCTGACTCTCCTCACCCACCTGGTCTTGGCCATCCTCCTCTACCTGGTCCTGGCCCTCCTACCCTATCTAGCTCCTCCACCTGACACTGGCCCTCATCCTCTCCTTGGTCTTGGTTCTAGGCTTTGGCCTGGTCTTAACCCTCTTCCTCCTCAGGATCCAGTTCTTTCTCTGCCTGATACTGGCCCTCTTCCTCAGAAAGATCCTGTGCCTCCTCCTTCGCTTGGTCTTGGCCTCCTTCTCGTTCTCCAGATCCTCCAACTCATCCTGGTACTGGTAATCCTCCTCTACCAAACACTGGCCCTCCTACTCCGGCTACTCCTGGCCTTCGTCCTCGGCCAGATCCTGGCTCTCCTGGAACCTCCAACTGGTACTTGCCTTCCTCGTCCATCTAGGTCGCCTCCTCCTCCTCCTAGTCTTGCCCTCCTCCTCCCTCGATCCAGGTCCTCTTCCTCTGCCTCATCCTGGCCTTCCTCCTCCTCCAGATCCTGGCCCTCCTCCTTCTGCTGATCCTCGTCCTCATCTTCTACCCGGTCCTGGCCCACCCGCTTCCGCCTTGGCCTGGGCCTCCTCCTCCACCTGCTCCTAGAACTCCTCCTCCAAATGTTCTTTTTGCCTCCTCCTCTGTCTGCCCTTCACTCCACCCCCCCCCCACCCTTCGCCTGGGCGTAGCACCCCTCCTCCACATTGTTCTGAACGTCCTCATCCACCTGGGAATGCCCATTCTCCACTGCCTGGTCCTGGCCATCCTACCTCATCTGGCTCTTCCACCGGGCACTGGCCCTCATCCTCTGCTTGGTCTTGGTTCTCGCCTTCAGCCTGGTCTTAACCTTCTTCCTCCTCATGATCCAGTTCCTCCTCTGCCTGGTCCTGGCCCTCCTCCTCAGCTAGATCCTGCGCCTCCTCCTTCCCTTGTTCTTGGCCTCCTTTTCGTTCTTTTCCTGGCCCTCCAACTCTTCCTGGTACTTGTAATCCTCCTCCCCCAAACACTGGCCTTCCAACTGCGCCTTGTCCTGGACTTCGTCCTCGGCCTGATCCTGGATCTCCTGGGACCTCCAACTGGTACTTGCCTTCCTCGTCCATCTAGCTCGCCTCCTCCTCCTCCTCCTAGTATTGGCCCTCCTCCTCCCTCGGGCCATGTCCTCTTCCTCGGCCTTGTCCTGGCCTTTCTTCTCCTCCAAATCCTGGACCTCCTACGTCTGTTGATCCTCTTCTTCTTCTTCTGCCTGGTCCTGGCCCACCCTCTTCCTTCTGGTCCTGGGCCTCCTCCTCTGCCTGCTCCTGGTTCTCCTCCTCCCAGTGACGTTTTTCCCACCTCCTCTGTCTGATCTTCACTCCCCAGCTTCGCCTGGGCCTGGCACTCCTCCTCCACATGGACCTGACCCTCCTCACCCAACAGGTCATGGCCATCCTCCTCTGTCTAGTCCTGGTCCTCCTACCCCATCTGGCTCTTCCTCCGGGCACCGGCCCTCATCCTCTCCTTGGTCTTGGTTCTCGCCTTCAGCCTGGTCTTAACACTCTTCCTCTTCATGATCCAGTTCCCCCTTTGCCTGGTCCTGGCCCTCCTCCTCAGCTAGATCCCGCGCCTCCTCCTTCTCTTGGTCTTGGCCTCCTTATGGTTCTTTTCCTGACATTCCAACTCTTCCTGGTACTGGTAATCCTCCTCCACCAAATACTGGCCCTCCAGCTCCGCCTTGTCATGGCCTTCCTCCTCGGCCAGATCCTGGATCGCCTGGGACATCCACCTGGTACTTGCCTTCCTCGTCAATCTAGCTCGCCTCCTCCTCCACCTAGGTTTGTCCCTCCTCCTCCCTCGATCCAGGTCCTCTTCGTCTTTCTCATCCCGGCCTTCCTTCTCCTCAAGATTGTAAACCTTCTACTTCTGCAAGTCCTCTTCTTCTTCTGCCTGGTCCTGGCCCACCCTCTTCCGTCTGGTCCTGGGTCTCCTCTTCCACCTGCTCCTAGCTCTCCTCCTCCCAGCGATATTTTTCCCACCTCCTCTGTCTCATCTTTACTCTCCTTCGCCTGGGCTTGGCCCTCCTCCACCACATGCGCCTGACCCTCTTCTCCGACTGATCTTGGCCATTCTCTACTGCCTGGTCCTGGCCCTCCTACCCCATCTGGCTCCTCCACCTGACCCTGGCACTCATCCTCTGCTTGTTCTTGGTTCTTGCCTTCAGCCTAGTCTTAACACTCTTCCTCCTCATGATCCAGTTCCTCCTATGCCTGGTCCTGGCCCTACTCCCCTTCTAGATCCTGCGCCTCCACCTTCTCTTGGTCTTCGGCTTCCTTCTCTTTCTCTTCCTGGACCTCCAACTTTTCCTGGTACTAGTAATCCCCCTCTACCCAACACTGGCCAGCCTTCTCCGGCTAGTCGTGACCTTTTTCCTCGGCCAGATCCTGTCTCACCTTTGACCTCCACCTGGTTCTTGCCTTCCTCGTCCATCTAGGCTGCCTCCTCTTCCTCCTAGTCTTTGCCCTCCATCTCCCTCGGCCCAGGTCCTCTTCCTCTGCCTCATCCTGACCTGCTTTCTCCTCCAGATCCTGGCCCTTCTCCCTCTTCTGGTCCTCTTCTTCTTCTTCTGCCTTGTACTGGCCCACCTCCATCCGTCTGGTCCTGGGTCTCCTCCTCCATCTGCTCCTGGCCCTCCTCCTCCCATTGAACTTTTTCCCACCTCCTCTGTCTCATCTTTACTCTCCTCCTTCGCCTGGGCCTGGCACTCCTCCTCTACATGGTCCTGACTCTCCTCACCCACCTGGTCCTGGCCATCCTCCACTGCCTGGTCCTGGCCCTCCTAACCCATCTGGCCCCTCCACCTGGCACTGGCCCTCAACCTCTGCTTGGTCTTGGTCCTCGCCTTCAGCCTGGTCTTAACCCCTTTTCTCTTCATGATACAGTTCCTCCTCTGCCTGGTCCTGGTCCTCCTCCTCTGCTAGATCCTGCGACTCCTCCTTCTCCTGGTCTTGGCCTCCTTCTTGTTCTTTTCCGGGCCCTCCCACTCTTCCTGGTACTAGTAATCCTCCTGAACGAAACACTGCTCCTTCAGCTCCGCCTTGTCCTGGCCTCCGTCCTCGGCCAGATCCTGGCTCTCCTGGGACCTCCAACTACTACGTGCCTTCCTTCTCCATCTAGGTCGCCTCCTCCTCCTCCTCCTCCTCCTCCTAGTTTTGGCCCTCCTCCTCCTTCGTTCCAAGTCCTCTTCCTCTGCCTCATCCTAGCATTCCTTCTACCCATATCCTATCACTCCTCTTCTGCTGATCCTCTTCTTCTTCTGCTGCCTGGTCCTGGCCCAGCCCCACCTGTCTGTTCCTGGGCCTCCTCCACCACCTGCTCCTGGCTATCCTCCTCCCAATGATATTTTTCCCACCTCCTCTTCCGGATCCTCACTCCCCTCCTTCGCCAGGGCCTGGCACCCCTCCTCCACATGGTCCTGACTCTCCTCACCCACCTGGTCTTGGCCATCCTCCTCTGCCTGGTCCTGGCCCTCCTACCCCATCTGACTCCTCCACCTGGCACTGGCCCTCATTCTCTGCTTGGTCTTGGTTCTCGCCTTCTGCCTGGTGCGGAACCCTCTTCCTCTTGATGATCCAGTTCCTACCCTGCCTGGTCCTGGCTCTCCTCCTCTGCTAGATCCTGGGCCTCCTCCTCCTCTTGGTCTTGGCCTCCTTCTTGTTCTTTTCCTGGCCCTCCAACTCTCCCTGGTACTAGTAATCCTCCTTAACCATACACTGGCCCTTCAGCTCCGCCTTGTCCTGGCCTTCGTCCTCGGCCTGATCCTGGATCTCCTGGGAACTCCACCTAGGCCTTGCCTTCCTCCTCCATCTAGGTCGCCTCCTCCTCCTCCTCGTTTTGGCCTTCCTCCTCCTTCGTTCCACGTCCTCTTCCTCTGCCTCATCCTGGCCTTCCGTCTCCCCCGTATCCTATCCCTCCTCCTTCTGCTGATCCTCTTCTTCTTCTTCTCCTGGTCCAGGTCCACCCCCATCTACCTGGTCCTGGGCCTCCTCCTCCACCTGCTCCTGGCTCTCCTCCTCCCAATGATCTTTTCCCCACCTCCTCTGTCTGATCTTCCCGCCCCTCCTTCGCCTGGGCCTGGCACGCCTCCTCCACATGGTCCTGACCCTCGTCACCCACCTGGTCTTAGCCATTCTCCGCTGCCTGGTCCTGGCCCTCCTACGCCATCTGGCCCCTCCACATGGCACTGGCCCTCATCCTCTGCTTGGTCCTGGTTCTTGCCTTTAGCCTGGTCCTAACCCTCTTCCTCCGCACGATCCAGTTCTTTCTCTGCCTGATCCTGGCCCTCCTCCTCAGCTGAATCCTGCGCCTCCTCCTTCTCTTGGTCTCGTGCTCCTTCTCGTTCTTTTACAGGCCCCCAACTCTTCCTGGTTCTGGTAATCCTCTTCTACCAAACATTGGCCCTCCTACTCCGGCTGCTGCTGGCCTTCGTCCTCGGCCAGATCCTGGCTCTCCTGGGCCCTCCAACTGGTAATTGCCTTCCTCGTCCGTCTAGGTCGCCTCCTCCTCCCCCTAGCCTTGGCGCTCCTCCTCCCTCGGTCCAGGCCTTCTTCCTCTGCCTCATCCTGGCCTTCCTCCTCCTCCAGATCCTGGCCCTCCTCCTTCTCCTGATCCTCGTCCTCTTCTTCTACCTGGTCCGGGCCCACTCCCTTCCGTCCGGTCCTGGGCCTCCTCCTCCACCCCCTCCTAGCTCACGTCCTTCAAATGATCTTTATGCCTCCTCCTCTGTCTGATCGTCACTCCCCTACGTCGCCTGGCCTGGCACTCTTCCTCCACATCGTTCTGAACGTCCTCACCCACCTGCACTAGCCTTCTCTCTGATCTCCCATCCTCGTGTCTCTCTCCACTTCAATCCATACTTCATGCTGCTGCCCGGATTATCTTTGTCCAGAAACGCTCTGGACATATTACTCCCCTCCTCAAAAACCTCCAATGGCTACCGATCAATCTGCGCATCAGGCAGAAACTCCTCACCCTGGGCTTCAAGGCTCTCCATCACCTCGCCCCCTCCTACCTCACCTCCCTTCTCTCCTTCTACTGCCCAGCCCGCACCCTCCGCTCCTCCACCACTAATCTCCTCACTGTACCTCGCTCTCGCCTGTCCCGCCATCGACCCCCGGCCCACGTCATCCCCCGGGCCTGGAATGCCCTCCCTCTGCCCATCCGCCAAGCTAGCTCTCTTCCTCCCTTCAAGGCCCTGCTGAGAGCTCACCTCCTCCAGGAGGCCTTCCCAGACTGAGCCCCTTCTTTCCTCTCCCCCTCGTCCCCCTCTCCATCCCCCCCTCTTACCTCCTTCCCCTCCCCACAGCACCTGTATATATGTATATATGGTTGTACATATTTATTATTCTATTTATTTATTTATTCATTTATTTTACTTGTACATTTCTATCCTACTTATTTTATTTTGTTGGTATGTTTGGTTCTGTTCTCTGTCTCCCCCTTTTCGACTGTGAGCCCACTGTTGGGTAGGGACTGTCTCTATGTGATGCCAATTTGTACTTCCCAAGCGCTTAGTACAGTGCTCTGCACATAGTAAGCGCTCAATAAATACGATTGATTGATTGATTGATTGATTGGTCTTGGCCATTCTCCACTGCCTGGTCCTTGCCCTCATACCCCATCTGGCTCTTCCACCGGGAACTGGCCCTCATCCTCTACTTGGTGTTGGTTCTCGCCTTCAGCCTGGTCGTAACCCTCTTCATGCTCATCATCCAGTTCCTCCTCTGCCTGGTCCTGGCCCACCTCCTCAGCTAGATCCTGCGTCTCCTCCTTCTCTTGGTCTTTGCCTCCTTCTCGTTCTTTTCATGGCCCGCCAACTCTTCCAGGTCCTGGTAATCATCCTCCACCAAACACTGGCCCTCCAGCTCCGCCTTGTCCTGGCCTTCGTTCCCGGCCAGATCCTGGATTTCCTGTGACCTCCACCTGGTATTTGCCTTCCTCGTTAATCTACCTCGCCGCCTCCTCCTCCTCCTCCTACTTTTGGCCCTCCGCCTCCCACGATCCAGGTCCTCTTCGTCTGCCTCATCCTGGCCTTCCTTCTCCTCCAGATCGTGGACCTCGGACTTCTGCTGATCCTCTTCTTCTTCTGCCTGGTCCTGGCCCACCCTCTTCCGTCTGGTCCTGGGCCTCCTCCTCCACCTGCTCCTGGCTCTCCTCCTCCCAGCCATCTTTTCCCGACCTCCTCTGTCTCATCTTTACACTCTCCTTCGTCGCCTGGGCCCCGCCCTCCTCCACCACATGGTCCTGACCCTCCTTACCCGCCTGGTTTTGGCCATCCTCCACTGCCTGGTCCTGGCCCTCCTACCCCATCTGGCTCCTCCACCTGGCACTGGCCCTCATCCTCTGCTTGGTCTTGGTTCTCGCCTTCAGCCTGGTCCTAACCCTCTTCCTCCTCATGATCCAGTTCCTCCTCTGCCTGGTCCTGGCCCTCCTCCTCTGCTAGATCCTGCGCCTCCTCTTTCCCTTGGTCTTCGCCATCCTTCTCTTTCTCTTCCTGGCCCTCCAACTCTTCCTGTTACTGGTAATCCTCCTCCACCAAACACTGGCCCTCCTTCTCCGGCTAGTCCTGGCCTTTGACCTCGGCCAGATCCTGGCTCACCTTTGACTTCCACCTGGTACTTGCCTTCCTCGTCCCTCTAGGCCGCCTCCTCTTCCTTTGCCCTCCTCCTCCCTCGGTCCAGGTCCTCTTCCTCTGCGTCATCCTGGCCTTCTTTCTCCTCCAGGTCCTGGCCCTCCTCCTTCTTCTGGTCCTCTTCTTCTTCTTCTGCCTTGTCCTGGCCCACCCACTTCCGTCTGGTCCTGGGTCTCCTCCTCCACCTGCTCTTAGCCCCCTTCCTCCCAATGATCTTTTTCCCACCTCCTCTGTCTGGTCTTCACTCCCCTCCTTCGAAAGGGCCTGGCACTGCTCCTGCACATGGTCCTTACCTTACTCATCCACCTGGTCTTGGCCATCCTGCTCTGCCTGGTCCTGGCCCTCCTACCCCATCTGGCACCTCCACCACGCACTGACCCTCATCCTCTGCTTGGTCTTGGTTCTCGCCTTCAGCTTGGTCTTAACCCCCTGCCTCTTCGTGATCCACGTCCTCCTTTGTCTGGTCCTGGCCCTCAACCTCTGCTAGATCCTGTGCCTCCTCCTTCTCTTGGTCTTAGCCTCCTTCTTGTTCTTTTCCTGGCCCTCCAACTCTTCCTGGTTCTAGTACTCCTCATGAAACAAACACTGCTCCTTCAGCTCCGCCTTATCCGGGCCTCCGTCGTCGGGCAGATCCTGGCTCTTCTGGGACCTCCACCTAGTACTTGCCTTCCTCCTCTATCTAGCTCGCCTGCTCCTCCTCCTAGGTTTGGACCTCTTCCACCTTCGTTCCACGTCCTCTTCCTCTGTCTCCTCCTGTCCTTCCTTCTCCCCCATACCTTAACCCTCCTCCTACTGATTATCCTCTTCTTCTTCTCCTGCGTGGTCCTGACCCACCCCCATCTGTCTGGTCCTGGGCCTCCTCCTCCGCCTGCTCCTGGTTCTCCTCCTCCCAATGACGTTTTTCCCACCTCCTCTGTCTGATCCTCACTCCCCTCTTTCGCCTGGGCCTGGCCCTCCTCCTCCACATGGTCCTGACCCTCCTCACCCACCTGGTCTTGGCCATCCTCCTCTGCCTGGTCCTGACCCTCCTACCCAACCTGGCTCCTCCTCCTGGCACTGGCCCTCATCCTCTGCTTGGTCTTGGTTCTCGCCTTTAGCCTGGTCTTAACCCTCCTCTTCCTCATGATCCCTTTCCTTCTCTGCCTGGTACTGGCCCTCCTCCTCAGCTAGATCCTGCACCTCCTTCGTCTCTTGGTCTTGGCCTCCTTCTCGTTCTTTTCCAGGCCACCCAACTCTTCCTGGTACTGATAATCCTCCTCTTCCGAACACTGGCCCTCTTACTCCGGCTACTCCTGGCCTTCGTCCTCGGCCAGATCCTGGCTCTCCTGGGACCTCCAACAGGTACTTGCCTTCCTCGTCCATCTAGGTCCATCCTCCACCTCCTAGTGTTGGTCCTCCTCCTTCCTCGGTCCAGGTCCTCTTCCCCTGCCTCAAACTGGCCTTCCTTCTCCTCCAGATCATGGACCTCCTCCTTCTGTTGATCCTCATTCTCTTCTTGTACCTGGTCCTGGCCCACCCCCTTCCGTCTGGTCCTGGGCCGCCTCCTCCACTTGCTCCTAGCTCTCCTCTTCCAAATGAACTTTTTGCCTCCTTCTCTGTCTGCCCTTCACTCCCTTCCTTCGCCTGGGCCTGGCACCCCTCCTCCACATAGCTCTGAACGTCCTCACCCACCTGGTCTTGCCCATTCTCCATTGTCTGGTCCTGGACCTCCTACCTCATCTGGCTCTTCCACCGGGCACTGGCCCTCTTCCTCTGCTTGGTCTTGGTTCTCGCCTTCAGCCTGGTCTTAACCTTCTTCCTCCTCATGATCCAGTTCCTCCTCTGCCTGGTCCTGGCCCTCCTCCTCAGCTAGATACTGCGCCTCCTCCTTCTCTTGGTCTTGGCCTCCTTTTCGTTCTTTTCCTGGCCCGACAACTCTTCCTGGTACTTGTAATCCTCCTCCACCGAACTCTGGCCCTCCAGCTGCGCCTTGGCCTGGCCTTCGTCCTCGGCCTGATCCTGGATCTCCTGGGACCTCCAACTGGCAATTGCCTTCCTCGTCCATCTAGCTCGCCTCCTCCTCCTCCTAGGTTTGTCCCTCCTCCTCCCTCGATCCAGGTACTCTTCCTCTGCCTCATCCTGGCCTTCCTTCTCCTCCAGATCGTGGACCTCCTACGTCTGCTGATCCTCATCTTCTTCTTCTGCCTGGTCCTGGCCCACCCTCTTCCGTCGGGTCCTGGGCCTCCTCCTCCACCTGCTCCTGGCTCTCCTCCTCCCAATGATCTTTTTCCCCCCTCCTCTATCTGAACTTCACTCCCCACCTTCGCCTGGGCCTGGCACTCCTCCTCCACATGGTCCTGGCCCTTCTCACCCACCTGGTCATGACCATCCTCCCCTGCCTGGTCCTGGTCCTCCTACCCCACCTGGCTCTTCCTCCGGGCACTGGCCCTCATCCACTCCTTGGTCTTGGTTCTCGCCTTCAGCCTGGTCTTAACACTCTTCCTCTTCATGATCCAGTTCCTCCTCTGCCTGCTCCTGGCCCACCTCCTTCGCTAGATCCTGCGCCTCCTTCTTCTCTTGGTCCTGGCCTCCTTCTTGTTCTTTTCCTGGCCCTCCAACTCTTCCTGGTACTAGTAATCCTCCTGAACCAAACACTGGCCCTTCAGCTCCACCTTGTCCTGGCCTTCGTCCTCGGCCAGATCCTGGCTCTCCTGGACCTCCACCTAGTACTTGCCTTCCTCCTCCATCTAGGTCGCCTCCTCCTCCTCCTCGTTTGGGCCCTTTTCCTCCTTTGTTCCACGTCCTCTTCCTCAGCCTCATCCTGGCCTTCCTTCTTCCCCATATCCTACCCCTCCTCCTTCTGCTGATCCTCTTCTTCTTCTTCTGCCTGGTCCTGGCCCACGCCCATCTGTCTGGTCCTGGGCCTCCTCCTCCACTTGCTCCTGGCTCTTCTCCTCGCAATGATCTTTTTCCCACCTCTTCTGTCTGATCTTCACTCCTCTGCTTCTTCTGGGCCTGGCCCTCCTCCACCACATGGTCCTGACCCTCCTGACCCACCTGGTCATGGCCATCCTCCTCTGTCTGGTAATGGCCCTCCTACCCCATCTAGCTCCTCCACCTGGCACTGGCCCTAATCCTCAGCTTGGTCTTGGTTCTCGCCTTTAGCCTGGTCTTAACTCTCTTCCTCCTCATGATCCAGTTCCTCGTCTGCCTGGTCCTGGACCTCCTCCTCAGCTAGATCCTGCGCCTCCTCCATCTCTTGGTCTTGGCCTCCTTCTCTTTCTTTTCCTGGCCCTCCAACACTCCCTGCTACTGGTAATCCTCCTGCACCAAACACTGGCCCTCCTTCTCCGGCTATTCCTGACCTTTGTCCTCGGACAGATCCTGGCTCATCTTTGACCTCCACCTGGTACTTGCCTTCCTCGTCCATCTAGGCCACCTCTTCTTCCTCCTAGTCTTTGCCCTCCTCCTTCCTCGATCCAGGTCCTCTTCCTCTGCCCCATCCTGGCCTTCCTCCTCCTCCAGATCTTGGCCCTCCTCCTTCGTCTTGTCCTCTTCTTCTTCTTCTGCCTTGTCCTGGCCCACCCCCATCCGTCTTGTCCTAGGTCTCCTCCTCCACCTGTTACTGGCCCTCCTCCTCCCATTTATCTTTTTCCCACCTCCTCTATCTCATTTTTACACTCCTCCTTTGCCTGAGCCTGGCACTGCACCTCCACATGGTCCTGGCCTCCTCGCCCACCTGGTCTTGGCCATCCTCCACTGCCTTGTCCTTTCCCTCCTCCCCCATCTGGCTCCTCCAGCTGGCACTGGCCCTCATCTTCTGCTTGGTCTTGGTTCTCGCCATCAGCCTGGTCTTAACCCTCTTCCTCTTCATAATCCAGTTCCTCCTCTGCCTGGTCCTGGCCCTCCTCCTCTGCTAGATCCTGCGCCTCCTCCTTCTCTTGGTCTTGGCCTCCTTTTCCTTCTTTTCCTGGCCCTCCAACTCTTCTTTGTCCTAGTAATCCTCCTGACCCGAACACTGTCCTTTGAGCTCCGCCTTGTCCTGCGCTCCGTCCTCGGCCAGATTCTGGCTCTTCTGGGACCTCCACCCAGTACTTGCCTTCCTCCTCCATCTAGGTCGCCTCCTCCTCCTCCTAGGTTTGGCCCGCCTCCTCCTTCGTTACACGTCCTATTCCTCTGCCTCATCCTGGCCTTCCTTCTCCCCCATATCCTATCCCTCCTCCTTCTGCGGATCCTCTTCTTCTTCTTCTGCCTGGTCCTGGCCCACCCGCATCTGTCTGGTCCTGGACCTCCTCCTCCACCTGCTCCTGGCTCTCCTTCTTCCAATGATCTTTTTGCCACCGCCTCTTCTGACCCTCACTCCCCTCCTTCGCCTGGGCCTGGCACACCTCCTCCACATGGTCCTGATCCTTCTCACCCACCTGGCCTTGGCCATCCTCCTCGGCCTGGTCCTGGCCCTCCTCTCCCATCTGGCTCCTCCACCTGACACTGGCCCTCATCCTCTGCTTGGTCTTGGTTCTCGCCTTCAGTCTGGTCTTAACCTTCTTCCTCCTCATGATCCTCTTCCTCTTCTGCCTGGTCCTTTCCCAAGTCCTCAGCTAGATCCTGCGCCTCCTCCTTCTCGTGGTCTTGGCCTCCTTCTAATTCTTTTCCTGGCCCTCCAACTCTTCCTGGTACTAGTAATCCTCCTCCACCATTCACTGGCCCACCAGCTCCGCCTTGTCCTGGCTTTTGTCCTCGGCCAGATCCTGGATCTCCGGGGACCTCCACCTCGTACTTGCCTTCCCTAGTAAATCTACCTCGCCTCCTCCTCCTCCTCCTAGTTTTGGCCCTCCTCCTCCCTCGATCCAGTTCCTCTTCGTCTGCCTCATCCTGGCCTTCCTTCTCCTCCAGTTCGTGTACCTCCTACTTCTGCTGATCCTCTTCTCATTCTTCTGCCTGGTCCTGGCCCACCATCTTCGATCTGCTCCTGAGCCTCCTCCTCCACCTGCTCCTGGCTCTCCTCCTCCCAGTGCTCTTTTCCCACCTCCTCTGTCTCTTCTTTACTCTACTTCTTCGCCGGGGCCTGGCCCTCCTCCACCACATGGTCCTGACCCTCCTCACCCACCTGGTCTTGGCCATTCTCCACTGCCTGGTCCTGGCCCTCAATCAATCAATCAATCAATCAATCAATAGTATTTATTGAGCGCTTACTATGTGCAGAGCACTGTACTAAGCGCTTGGGAAGTACAAATTGGCAACACATAGAGACAGTCCCTACCCAACAGTGGGCTCACAGTCTAAAAGGGGGAGACAGAGAACAAAACCAAACATACCAACAAAATAAAATGAATAGGATAGAAATGTACAAGTAAAATAAATAAATAAATACATAAATAGAGTAATAAATATGTGCAACCATATATACATATATACAGGTGCTGTGGGGAAGGGAAGGAGGTCAGATGGGGGGATGGAGAGGGGGACGAGGGGGAGAGGAAGGAAGGGGCTCAGTCTGGGAAGGCCTCCTGGAGGAGGTGAGCTCTCAGCAGGCCCAGCTCTCAGCTGGCCCTCCTACCTCATCTGGCTCCTCCACCTGACCCTGGCCCTCATGCTCTGCTTGGTCTTGGTTCTCGCCTTCAGCCTCGTCTTAACCCTCTTCCACCTCATGATCCAGTTCCTCCTCTGCCTGGTCCTGGCACTCCTCCTCTGCTAGATCCTGCGCCTCCTCTTTCTCTTGGTCTTGGGCGTCCTTCGCTTTCTCTTCCTGGCCCACCAAATCTTCCTGGTACTGGTTATCCTCCTCCACCAAACACTGGCCCTCCTTCTCGGGATAGTCCTGGCCTCTGTCCTCGGCCAGATCCTGGCTCACCTTTGACCTCCATCTGGTACTTGCCTTCCTCGTCCATCTAGGCCGCTTCCTCTTCCTCCTAGTCTTTGCCCTCCTCCTCCCTCGATCCAGGTCCTCTTCCTCTGCCTTATTTTGGCCTTCCTCCTCCTCCAGATCATGGCCCTCCTCCTTCTTTTGGTCCTTCTTCTTCTTCTGCCTTGTCCTGCCTACCACCATCCGTCTGGTCCAGGGTCTCCTCCTCCACCTGCTCCTGGCCCTCTTCCTCCCATTGATCATTTTCCCACCTCCTCTGTCTCATCGTTACTCTCCTCCTTCGCCTGGGCCTGGCACTCCTCCTCCACATGGTCCTGACCCCCCTCACCCACTTGGTCTTGGCCATCCTCCACTGCCTATTCGTTGTCCTCCTCCCCCATCTGGCTCCTCCACCTGGCACTGGCCCTCATCCTCTGCTTCGTCTTGGTTCTCGCTTCCAGCCTGGTCTCCACCCTATTCCTCTTCATGATCCAGTTCCTCCTCTGCTAGATCCTGCACCTCCTCCTTCTCTTGATCTTGGCCTCCTTCTTGTTTTTTTTTTTTCCTGGCCCTCCAACTCTTCCAGGTACTAGTAATCTTCCTGAACCAAACATTGGCCCTTCAGCTCCGCCTTGTCCTGGCCTTCGTCCGCGGCCAGATCCTGGCTCTCCTGGGACCTCCACCTAGTACTTGCCTTCCTCCTCCTTCTAGGTCGCCTCCTCCTCCTCCTGGTTTTGGCCCTCCTCCTCCTTCGTTCCACGTCCTCTGCCTCTGCCTCATCCTGGCCTTCCTTCTCCTCCATATCCTATCCCTCCTTCTTCTGCTGATCCTCTTCTTCTTCTTCTGCCTGGTCCTGGCCCACCCTCTTCCGTCTGGTCCTTGGCCTCCTCCTCCACCTGCTCCTGGTTCTCCTCCTCCCAATGATCTTTTTCCCACCTCCTCTGTCTGATCTTCACTCCCCTCCTACCCCTAGGCCTGGCACTCCTCCTCCACATGGTCTTGACCCTCCTCACCCACATGGTCTTGGCCATCCTCCTCTACCTGGTCCTGGGCCTCCTACCCCATCTGCCTCCTCCACCTGGCACTGGCCCTCATCCTCTGCTTGGTCTTGGTTCTCGCCTTTAGCCTGGTCTTAAACCTCTTCCTCCTCATGATCCACTTCCTCCTCTGCCTGGTCCTAGCTTCCTCCTCAGCTAGATTCTGCGCCTCCTCGTTCTCTTGGTCTTGGCCACCTTCTCGTTCTTTTCCAGATCCTCCAACTCTTCCTGGTACTGGTAATCCTCCTCTACCAAACACTGGCCCTCCTGCTCCGGCTACTCCTGGCCTTCGTCCTCGACCAGATCCTGGCTCTCCTGGGACCTCCAACTGGTACTTGCCTTCCTCATCCATCTCGGTCGCCTCCTCCTCCTCCTAGTCTTGGCCTTCCTCCTCCCTTGGTCCAGGTCCTCTTCCTCTGCCTCATCCTGTCCTTCCTCCTCCTCCAAATCCTGGCCCTCCTCCTTCTGCTGATCCTCGTCCTCTTCATCTTCTTGGTCCTGGCAAACCCCCTTCCGTCAGGTCCTCGGCTTCTTCCTCAACCTACTCCCGGCTCTCCTCCTCCAAATGAACTTTTTGCCTCCTTGTCTGTCTGATCTTCACTCCGCTCCTCCGCCTGGGCCTGGCACTCCTCCTCCACATCGTTCTGAACGTCCTCACCCACATGGCCTTTGCAATTCTCCACTGCCTGGTCCTGGCCCTCCTACCCCATCTGGCTCTTCCACCGGGCACTGGCCCTTATACTCTGCTTGGTCTTGGTTCTCGCCTTCAGCCTGATCTTTACCTTCTTCCTCCTCATGATCCTGTTCCTCCTTCTCCTCTGCCTGGTCCTGGTCCTCCTCCTCAGCTAGATCCTGCGCCTCCTCCGTCTCTTGGAATTGGCCTCCTTCTGGTTTATTCCTGGCCCTCCAACTCTTCCTGGTACTGGTAATCCGCCTCCACCAAACACTGGCCCTCCAGCTCCGCCTTGTCCTGGCCTTCGGACTCGGCCTGATCCTGGATCTCCTGGGAGCTCCACCTGGTACTTGCCTTCCTCGTCCATCTAATTTGCCTCCTCCTCCTCGCAGTTTTGGCCCTCCTCCTCCCTCGATCCAGTTCCTCTTCGTCTGCCTCATCCTGGCCTTCCTTCCCCTCCAGATCGTGGACCTCCTACTTCTGTTGATCCTCTTCTTCTTCTTCTGCCTGGTCCTGGCCCACCCTCTTCCGTCTGGTTCTGGGCTTGCTCCTCCACCTGGTCCTGCCTCTCCTCCGACCAATGATCTTTTTCCCACCTCCTCTGTCTCATTTTTACTCTCCTTCTTCACCTGGGCCTGACCCCGCTCTACCACATGTTCCTGACCCTCCTCACCCACCTGGTTTTGGCCATTCTCCATTGCCTGGTCCTGGCCCTCCTACCACATCTGGCTCCTCCACCTGACCCTAGCCCTCATCCTCTGCTTGGTCTTGGTTCGTGCCTTCAGCCTGGTCTTAACCCTCTTCCTCCTTATGATCCAGTTCCTTCTCTGCCTGGTCCTGCTCCTCCTCATCTCCTAGATCCTGCGCCTCCTCTTTCTCTTGGTCTTGGCCCTCCTTGTCTTTGTCTTCCTGGCCCTCCAACTATTCCTGGTACTGGTAAACCTCCTCCAGCAAACACTGGCCCTCCTTCTCCGGCTAGACCTGGCCTTTGTCCTCTGCCAGATCCTGGCTCACGTTTGACCGCCACCTGGTACTTGCCTTCCTCGTCCATCTAGGCCGCCTCCTCTTCCTCCTAGTCTTTGCCCTCCTCCTCCCTCGATCCAGATCCTCGTTCTCTGCCTCAACCTGGCCTTCCTTCTCCTCCAAATTCTGGCCTTCCCCCTTTTTCTGCTCCTCTTCTTCTTCTTCTGCCTTGTCCTGGCCCACCCCCATCCGTCTGGTCCAGGGTCTCCTCCTCCACCTGCTCCTGGCCCTCCTCCTCCCATTGATCATTTTCCAAACTCCTCGGTCTCATCTTTACTCTCCTCCTTCGCCTGGGCCTGGCACTCCTCCTCCACATGGTCCTGACCCTCCTCACCCACCTGGCCTTGGACATCCTCCACTGCCTAGTCCTGGCCCTCCTACCCCATCTGGATCCTCCACTGGGCACTGGCCCTCATCCTCTGCTTGGTCTTGGTTCTCGCCTTCAGCCTGGTCTTAACCCTCTTTCTCTTCATGATCCAGGTCCTCCTCTGCCTGGACCTGGCCCTCCTCCTCTCCTAAATCCTGCGCCTTCTCCTTCTCTTGATCTTGGCCTCCTTTTAATTCTTTCCCTGGCCCTCCAACTCTTCCTGGGACTGGTAATCCTCCTCCACCAAACACTGGCCCTCCAGCTCCGCCTTGTCCTGGCCTTCGTCCTCGGCCAGATCCTGGATCTCCTGGGACCTCCACCTGGCACTTGCCTTCCTCGTAAATCAACCTCTCCTCCTCCTCCTGCTGGTTGTGGCCCTCCTCCTCCCTCGATCCTGGTCCCCTTCGGCTGCCTCATCCTGGCCTTCCTTCTCCTCCAGATCGTGGACCTCCTACTTTTGCTGATTCTCTTCTTCTTCTTCTGCCTGGCTCTGGCCCACCCTCTTCCGTCTGGTCCTGGGCCTCCTGCTCCACCTGCTCCTGGGTCTCCTCTTCCCAATGATCTTTCCCCCGCCTCCTCTGTCTAATCTTTACTCTCCTCCTTCGCCTGGGCCTTGCCCTCCTGCAGCACATGGGCCTGACCCTCCTCACCCACCTGGTCTTGGCCATTCTCCACTGCCTGATCCTGGCCTTCCTGTCCCATCTGGCTCCTCCACCTGACCCTGGTCCTCATCGTCTGCTTGGTCTTGGTTCTTGCCTTCATCCTGGTCTTAGCCGTCTTCCTCCTCTTAATCCAGTTCCTCCTCTGCCATTTCCTGGCTATCCTCCTCTGCTAGATCCTGCGCCTCCTCCTTCTCTTTGTCTTGGCCATCCTTCTCTTTCTCTTCCTGGCCCTCCACCTCTTCCTGGTACTGGTAAACCTCCTCCACCAAACACTGGCCCTCCTTCTCCGGCAAGTCCTGGCAGTTGTCCTCGGCCAGATCCTGGCTCACCTTTGACCTCCACTTGGTACTTGCCTTCCTCGTCCATCTAGGCCGCCTCCTCTTCCTCCTAGTCTTTGCCCTCCTCCTCCCTCGATCCAGGTCCTCTTCCTCTGCCTCATCCTGGCCTTCCTCTTCCTCCAGATTCTGGCCCTCCTCCTTCTTCTGGTCCTCTTCTTCTTCTTCTGCCTTGTCCTGGACCACCCCCAGCCGTCTGGTCCAGGTTCTCCTCCTCCACCTCCTTCTCTGGGTGTTGGCCTCCTTCTCGTTCTTTTCCAGGCCCTCCAACTCTTCCTGATACTGGTCATCCTCCTCTACCAGACACTGGCCCTCCTGCTCGTTCTATTCCTGGCCTTCGTCCTCTGTGAGATCCCGGCTCTCCTGGGACCTCCACCTTGTACTTGCCTTCATCGTCCATCTAGGTCGCCTCCTCCTCCTCCTCCTAGTTTTAGCCCTCCTCCTTCTTCGTTCCACGTCATCTTCCTCTGCCTCATCCTGGCCTTCCTTCTCCTCCATATCCTATCCCTCTTTCTTCTGCTGATCCTCTTCTTCTTCTTCCTCGTCCTGGACCACCCTCATCTGTCTGGTCCTGGTCCTCCTCCTCCACCTGCTCCGGGCTCTTCTCCTCCCAATGATCTTTTTCCCACCTTCTCTGTCTGATCTTCACTCCCCTCCTTGGCCTGGGCCTGGCACTCCTCCTCCACATGGTCCTGACCCACCTCACCCACCAGGTCTTGGCCATCCTCCTCTGCCTGGTCCTGGCCCTCCTACCCCATCTGGCTCCTCCACCTGACCCTGGCCCACATCCTCTGCTTCGTCTTGGTTCTCGCCTTCAGCCTGGTCTTAGCCCTCTTCCTCTTCATGATCCAGTTCCTCCTCTGCCTGGTCCTGCCCCGCCTCCTCTGCTAGATCCTGCGCCTCCTCCTTCTCTTGGCCTTGGCCTCCTTGTTCTTTTCCTGGCCCTCCAACTCTTCCTGGCACTAGTAATCCTCCTGAACTAAACACTGGTCCTTCATCTCCGCCTTGTCCTGGCCTTCGTCCTCGGCCAGGTCCTAGCTCTCTTGGGTCCTCCACCTAGTATTTGCCTTCCTCGTCCGTCTATTTCGCCTCCTCTTCCTCCTAGTTTTGGAACTCCTCCTCCTAGTCTCGGACCTCCTCCTCCCTCGGTCCATGCCTTCTTCCACTGCCTCATCCTGGCCTTCCTCCTCCTCCAGATCCTGGCCCTCCTCCTTCTCCAGATCCTCGTCCTCTTCTTCTACCTGGTCCTGGCCCACCCCCTTCCATCTGGTCCTGGGCCTCCTCCTCCACCTGCTCCTAGCTCACGTCCATCAGATGATATTTTTGCCTCCTCCTCCGCCGGATCTTCACTCCCCACCTTCGCCTGGGCCTGGCACTTATCCTCCACATAGTTCCGACCGTCCTCACCCACCTGGGCCTGGCCATTCTCCACTGCCTGGTCTTCGCCTTCCTACCCCATCTGGCTCTTCCACCGGGCACTTGCCCTCATCCTCTGCTTGGTCTTGGTTCTAACCTTCAGGCTGGTCTTAACTCTCTTCCTCCTCATGATCCAGTTCCTCCTCTGCTTGGTCCTGGCCCAACTCCTCAGCTAGACCCTGCGCCTCCTCCTTCTCTTGGTGTTGGCCTCCTTCTCGTTCTTTTCCAGGCCCTCCAACTCTACCTGGTACTGGTAATCCTCCTCTACCAGACCCTGGCCCTCCTACTCGGGCTACTCCTGGCCTTCGTCCTCTGTGAGATCCCGGCTCTTCTGGGACCGCCAACTTGTACTTGCCTTCACCGTCCATCTAGGTCGCCACCTCCTCCTCTTAGTTTTGGCCCTCCTCCTCCTTCGTTCCTCGTCATCTTCCTCTCCCTCATCCTGGCCTTCCTTCTCCCCCATATCCTATCCCTCCTCCTTCTGCTGATCCTCTTCTTCTTTGTCTGCCTGGTCCTGGCCCACCCCCATTTGTCTGGTCCTGGTCCTCCTCCTCCACCTGCTCCTGGCTCTCCTCCTCCCAATGATCTTTTTCCCACCTTCTCTGTCTGATCTTCACTTCCCTCCTTCTCCTGGGCCTGGCACTCCTCCTCCACATGATCCTGACCCTCCTCACCCACATGGTCTCGGCCATCCTCCTCTACCTGGTCCTGGGCCTCCTACCCCATCTGGCACCTCCACCTGGCACTGGCCCTCATCCTCTGCTTGGTCTTGGTTCTCGCCTTTAGCCTGGTCTTAACCCTCTTCCTCCTCATGATCCAGTTCCTCCTCTGCTTGGTCCTGGCTTCCTCCTCCGCTTGATTCTGCGCCTCCTCCTTCTCTTGGTGTTGGCCTCCTCGTTCTTTTCCAGGACCTCCAACTTTTCCTCGTACTGGTATTCCTCCTCTACCAAACACTGGGCCTCCTACTCTGGCTACTTCTGGCCTTCGTCCTCGGCCAGATCCTTGCTCTCCTGAGACCTCCAACTGGTACTTGCCTTCCTCGTCCATCTAGGTCCCCTCCTCCTCGTCCTAATCTTGCGCCTCCTCCTCCCTAGGTCCAGGTCCTCTTCCTCTGCGTCATCCTGGCCTCCTTTCTCCTCCAGATCCTTTCGCTCCTCCTTCTTCTGGTCCTCTTCTCCTTCTTCTGCCTTGTCCTGCCCCACCCCCTTCCGTCTGGTCCTTGGCCTCCTCCTCCACCTGCTCCTGGTTCTCCTCCTCCCAATGATCTTTTTCCCACCTCCTCTGTCTGATCTTCACTCCCCTCCTACGCCTAGGCCTGGCACTCCTCCTCCATATGGTCTTGACCCTCGTCACCCACCTGGTCTTGGCCATCCTCCTCTGCCTGGTCCTGGCCCTCCTACCCCATCTGGCTCCTCCACCTGGGGCTGGCCCTCATCCTCTGCTTGGTCTTGGTTCTCGCCTTTAGCCTGGTCCTAGCCCTCGTCCTCCTCATGATGCAGTTCATACTCTGCCTGGTCCTGGTCCTCCTCCTCAGCTAGGTCCTGTGCCTCCTCTTTGTCTCGGTCTTGGCCGTCCTTCTCTTTCTCTTTATGGCCCTCCAACTCTTCCTGGTACTGGTAATCCTCCTCCACCAAAAACACTGGCCCTCCTTCTCTGGCTAGTCCTGGCCTTTGTCCTCGGCCAGATCCTGGCTCACCTTTGACCTCCACCTGGTACTTGCCTTCCTTGTCCATCTAGGCCGCCTCTTCTTCCTCATAGTCTTTGCCCCCCTCCTCCCTCGATCCAGGTCCTCTTCATCTGCCTCATCCTGGCCTTCTTTCTCCTCCAGATCCTGTCGCTCCTCCTTCCTCTGGTCCTCTTCTTCTTCTTCTGCCTTGTTCTGGCCCACCCCCATTCGTCTGGTCCTGGGTCTCCTCCTCTACCTGCTCCTGGCCCTCCGCCTCCCATTGATCTTTTTCCCACCTCCTCTGTATCATCTTTACTCTCCTCCTTCGCCTGAGCCTGGCACTCGACCTCCACATGGTCCTGACCCTCCTCACCCACCTGGCCTTGGCCATCCTCCACTGCCTGGACCTGGCCCTCCTCCCCCATCTGGCTCCTCCACCTGGCACTGGCCCTCATCCTCTGCTTGGTCTTGGTTCTCGCCTTCAGCCTGGTCTTAACCCAATTCCTCTTCATGGTCCAGTTCCTCGTCTGCCTGGTCCTGGCCCTCCTCCTCTGCTAGATCCTGCGCCTCCTCCTTCTCTTGGTCTTGGCCTCCTTCTTGCTTTTTCCAGGCCCTCGAACTCTTCCTGGTTCTGGTAATCCTCCTCCACCAAACACTGGCCCTCCTTCTCCGGCTAGTCCTGGCCTTTGTCCTCGGCCAGATCCTGGCTCTCCTGGGACCTCCACCTGGTACTTGCCTTAATCATCCATCTAGGCCGCCTCCTCGTCCTCCTAGTCTTTGCCCTCCTCCTCCCTCGATCCAGTTCCTCTTCCTCTGCCTCATTTTGGCCTTCCTCCTCCTCCAGATCCTGGCCCTCCTCCTTCGTCTGGTCCTCCTCTTCTTCTTCTCCCTTGTCCTGGCCCACCCCCATCCGTCTGGTCCTGGGTCTCCTCCTCCACCTGCTCTTGGCCCCCCTCCTCCCATTGATCATTTTCCCACCTCGTCTGTCTCATCTTTACTCTCCTCCTTGGCCTGGGCGTGGTACCCCTCCTCCACATGGTCCTGACCCTCCTCACCCACCTTGTTTTGGCCATCCTCCACTGCCAAGTCCTGGCCCTTCTACCCCATTTGACTCTTCCACCGGGCACTAGCCCTCATCCTCTGCTTGGTGCTGGTTCTCGCCTTCAGCATGGTCTTAACTTTCTTCCTCCTCATGATCCTTTTTCTCCTCTGCCTGGTCCTTTCCCACCTCCTCAGCCTCCCACCTCCTTGGGAGGTCTTGGCTGATCTTCTCTTTCTTTTCCTGGCCCTCCAACCTCCCACCTCCTCAGCTAGATCGTGCGCGTCCTCCTTCACTTGGCCTTGGCTTCCTTCTAATTCTTTTTCTGGCCCTCCAACTCTTTCTGGTACTGGTAATCCTCCTCTAACAAACACAGGCCCACTAGTTCCTCCTTGTCCTGGCCCTCGTCCTCGGGAAGATCCTGGATCTCCTGGTACCTCCAACTGGTCCTTGCCTTCCTCGTAAATCTACCTTGCCTCCTCCTCCTCCGATCCAGTTCGTCTTCGTCTGCCAGATCCAGGCCTTCCTTCTCCTCCAGATCGTGGACCTCCTACTTCTGCTGATCCTCTTCTTCTTCTTCTTCTTCTTCTGCCTGGTCCTGGCCCCCCTTCTTCCGTCTGGTCCTGGGCCTCCTTCTCCACCTGCTCCTGGCTCTCCTCCTTCCAATGATCTTTTCCCCACCTCCTCTGTCTCATCTTTACTATCCTTCATGGCCTGGGCCTGGCCCACCTCCACCACATGGTCCTGATCCTCCTCACCCACCTGGTCTTGGCCATTCTCCACTACCTGGTCCTGGCCCTTCTACCCCATCTGGCTCCTCCAGCTGTCCCTGGCCCTCATCCTCTGCTTGGTCTTGGTTCTTGCCTTTAACCTGGTCTTAACCCTCTCCCTCCTCACGATCCAGTTCCTCCTCTGCCTGGTCCTGGCCCTCCTCCTCTGCTAGATCCTGCGCCTCCTCTTTCTCTTGGTCTTGGCCGTCCTTCTCTTTCTTTTCCTGGCCCTCCAACTCTTTCTGGTACTAGTAATCCTCCTGAACCAAACACTGGCCCTTCAGCTCCGCTTAGTCCTGGCCTTCGTCCTCGGCCAGATCCTGGCTCACCTTTGACCTCCACCTGGTACTTGCCTTCCTCGTCGATCTAGGCCGCCTCCTCTTCCTACTAGTCTTTGCCCTCCTTCTCCTTTGTTCCACGTCCTCTTCCTCTGCCTCATCCTGGCCTTCCTTCTCCCCCATATCCTATCTCTCCTCCTTCTGCTGAACCTCTTCTTCTACTTCTGCCTGGTCCTGGCCCACCCCGTTCCGTCTGGTCCTGGGCCTCCTCCTCCACCTGCTCCTAGCTCTCCTCCTTCAAATGATCATTTTGCCTCCTCTTCTGTCTGATCTTCACTCCCCTCCTTCGCCTTGGCCTGGCACTCCTCCTCCACATGGTCCTGGCCCTCCTCACCCACCTGGTCGTGGCCATTCTCCACTGCCTGGTCCTGGCTTTCCTACCCCATCTGGCTCCTCCACCTTACCGTGGCCTTCATCCTCTGCTTGGTCTTGGTTCTTGCCTTTAGCCTGGTCATCACCTTCTTCCTCCTCATGATCCAGTTCCTCCTCTGCCTGGTCCTGGACCTACTTCTCTGCTAGATCCTGCGCCTCCTCTTTCTCTTGGTCTTGGCTGATCTTCTCTTTCTTTTCCTGGCCCTCCAACTCTTCTTGGTACTGGTAATCCTCCTCGACCAAACACTGGCCCTCCTACTCCGGCTCCTGCTGGCCTTCGTCCTCGGCCAGATTCTGGCTCTCCTGGGACCAACACCTGTACTTGCAGTCCTCGTCCATCTAGGCCGTCTCCTCTTCCTCCTAGTCTTGGTCCTCCCCCTCCCTCGATCCAGGTCCTCTTCTTCTGCGTCATCCTTGTCTTCTTTCTCTTCCAGATCCTGGCCCTCTTCCTTCTTCTGGTCCTCTTCTTCTTCTTCTGTCTTGTCCTGGCCCACCCCGATCCGTCTGGTCCTGGGTCCCCTCCTCCACCTGCTCCTGGCCCTCCTCCTCCCATTGATCTTTTCCCCACCGCCTCTGTCTCACCTTTACTCTCCTCCTTCGCCTGGCCCTGGCAGTCCTCCTCCACATGGCCCTGACCCTCCTCACCCACCTGGTCTTGGCCATCCTCCACTGCCTGGTCCTGGCCCTCCTACTCCATCTGGCTCCTCCACCTGGCACTGGCCCTCATCCTCTGCTTGGTCTTGGTTCTCGTCTTCAGCCTGGTCTTAACCCTCTTCCTCTTCATGATCAAGTTCCTCCTCTGCCTGGTCCTGGCCCTCATCCTCTCCTAGATCCTACGCCTCCTCCTTCTCTTGGTCATGGCCTCCTTCTTGTCCGTATCCTGGCCCTCCAAGTCATCGTGGTACTAGAAATCCTCCTGAACCAAACACTGGCTCTTCAGCTCCCCTTTGTCCTGGCCTCCGTCCTCGGCCAGATTCTGGCTCTCCTAGGACCTCCACCTGGTATTTGCCTTCCTCCCCCATTTAGGTCGCCGCCTCCTCCTCCTAGTTTTGGCCCTCCTCCTCCTTCGTTCTACGTCATCTTCCTCTGCCTCATCCTGGCCTTCCTTCTCCCCCATACCCTTTCACTCTTCCTTCTGCTGATCCTCTTCTTCTTCTTCTTCTGCCTGGTCCTGAGACACCCCCATCTGTCTGGTCCTGGGAGTCCTCCGCCTGCTCCTGGCTCTCCTCCCCTCAATGACGTTTTTCCCACCTCCTCTGTCTGATCTTCAGTCATCATCAATCGCATTTATTGAGCGCTTACTATGTGCAGAGCACTGTACTAAGCGCTTTACTTACTGCTGTACTAAGCAGTCCCCTCCTTCGCCTGGGCCTGGCACCCCTCCTCCACATGGTCCTGACCCTCCTCAGCCACCTGGTCCTGGCCATCCTCCACTGCCTGGTCCTGGCCCTCCTACCACATCTGGCTCCTCCACCTGGCACTGGCCCTCATCCTCTGCTTGGTTTGGTTCTCGCCTTTAGCCTGGTCTTAACACTCTTCCTCCTCATGATCCGTTCCTCCTCTGCCTGGCCCTGGCCCTCCTCCTCAGCTAGATCCTGCGCCTGCTCCTTCTCTAGGTCTTGGCCTCCTTCTCGTTCTTTTCCAGGCCCTCCAACTCTTCCTTGTACTGGTAATGCTACTCTACCAAACACTGGCCCTCCTACTCCGGCTACTCATGGCCTTCGTCCTCGGCCAGATCCTGGCTCTCCTGGGACCTCCAACTGGTACTTGCCTTCCTCGTCCATCTTGGTCGCATCCTCCTCCTCCTAGTCTTGGCCCTACTCCTCCCTCGGTTCAGGTCCTCTTCCTCTGCCTCATCCTGTCCTTCCTCCTCCTCCAGATCCTGGCCCTCCTCCTTCTGCTGATCCTCTTCTTCTTCTTCTGCCTGGTCCTGGACCACCCACTTCCGTCTGGTCCTGGGCCTCCTCCTCCACCTGCTCCTGGCCCTCCTCCTTCCATTCATGATTTTCCCACCTCCTCTGTCTCACCTTTGCTCCCCTCCTTCGCCTGGGCCTGGCACCCCTCCTCGACATGGTCCTGGCCCTCCTCAGCCACCTGGTCTTGGCCATCCTCCACTGCCTGGTCCTGGTCCTCCTACCACATCTGGCTCCTCCACCTGGCACTGGCCCTCATCCTCTGCTTGGTCTTGGTTCTCGCCTTCCGCCAGGTCTTAACCCTCTTCCTCTTCATGATCGAGTTCCCCCTTTGCCTGGTCCTGGCCCTCCTCCTCAGCTAGATCCTGCGCCTCCTCCTTCTCTTGGTCTTGGCCTCCTTTTCGTTCTTTTCCTGACATTCCAACTCTTCCTGGTACTGGTAATCCTCGTCCTCCAAACACTGGCCTCCAGCTCCGCCTTGACCTGGCCTTCGTCCTCGGCCAGATCCTGGATCTCCTGGGACCTCCACCTGGTACTTGCCTTCCTCGTAAATCTGGCTCGCCTCCTCCTCCTCCTAGTTTTGGTCCTCCTCCTTCCTCGATCCAGGTCCTCTTCGTGTTTCTCATCCTGGCCCTCCTTCTCCTCAAGATTGTAGACCTCCTACTTCTGCAAATCCTCTTCTTCTTCTGCCTGGTCCTGGCCTACCCTCTTCCGTCTGGTCCTGGGCCTCCTCTTCCACCTGTTCCTAGCTCTCCTCCTCCCAGTGATCTTTTTCCCACCTCCTCTGTCTCATCTTTACTCTCCTTCGCCTGGGCCTGGCCCTCCTCCACCACATGGGCCTGACCCTCCTCACCCACCTGGTCTTGGCTATTCTCTACTGCCTGTTCCTGGCCCTCCTACCCCATCTGGCTCCTCCACCTGACCCTGGCCCTCATTCTCTGCTTGGTCTTGGTTCTTGCCTTC
Source organism: Tachyglossus aculeatus (assembly GCF_015852505.1). NCBI lineage: Eukaryota > Metazoa > Chordata > Mammalia > Monotremata > Tachyglossidae > Tachyglossus > Tachyglossus aculeatus. Next base: position 23,984,079 of record NC_052079.1, read on the forward strand.
AGCCTGGTCTTAACCCTCTTCCTCCTCACGATCCAGTTCCTCCTCCACCTGCTCCTGGCTCTCCTCCTCCCAGTGACGTTTTTCCCACCTCCTCTTTCTGATCTTCACTCCGCTCCTTCGCCTGGGGCTGGCACCCCTCCTCCACATGGTCCTGACCTCCTCACCCACCTGGTCCTGGCCATTTTCCTCTGCCTGGTCCTGACCCTCCTACTCCATCTGGTTCCTCCACCTGGCACTGGCCCTCATCCTCTGCTTGGTTTGGTTCTCGCCTTTAGCCTGGTCTTAACACTCTTCCTCCTCATGATCCAGTTCCTCCTCTGCCTGTCCCTGGCCCTCCTCCTCAGCTAGATCCTGCGCCTGCTCCTTCTCTAGGTCTTGGCCGCCTTCTCGTTCTTTTCCAGGCCCTTCAACTCTTCCTGGTACTGGTAATCCTCCTCTTCCAAACACTAACTCTCCTATTCCGGTTACTTCTGGCCGTCGTCCTCGGCCAGATCCTGGCTCTCCTGTGACCTCCAACTGGTACTTTTGCCTTCCTCGTCCATCTAGGTCTCCTATTCCTCCTCCTAGTCTTGGCCCTCCTCCTCCCTCGGTCCAGGTCCTCTTCCTCTGCCTCATCCTGGCCTCTCTTCTCCTCCAGATCCTGACCCTCCTCCCTCTGCTGGTCTTCTTCTTCTTGTTCTGCCTGGTCTTGGCCCACCCGTTCCGTCTGGACCTGGGCCTCCTTCTCCACCTGCTCCTAGCTCTCCTCCTCCAAATGATGTTTTTACCTCCTCCTCCGTCCGATCGTCACTCCCCGCCTTCGCCTGGGCCTGGTACTCCCTGCTCCACATCGTTCTGAACGTCCTCACCCACCTGGTCTTGGCCATTGTCCACTGCCTGGTCCTGCCCCTCCTACCCCATCTGGCTCTTCCACCGGGCACTGGTCCTCATCCTCTCCTTGGTCTTGGTTCTCCCCTTCAGCCTGGTCTTAAACGTCTTCCTCCTCATGATCCAGTTCCTCCTCTGCCTGGTCCTGGCCCTCTTCCCCAGCTACATCCCTGCGACTCCTCCTTCTCTTGGTCTTGGCCACCTTCTCGTTCTTTTCCTGGCCTCCAACCCTTCCTGGTACTGATAATCCTCCTCCACAAAACACTCGCCCTCCAGCTCCGCCTTGTCATGGCCTTCGTCCTCGGCCAGATCCTTGATCTCCTGGGACCTCCATCTGGTACTTGCCTTCTTCGTAAATCTATCTCGCCTCCTCCTTCTCCTAGTTTTGGCCCTCCACCTCCATCGATCCAGGTCCTCTTCGTCTGCCTCATCCTGGCTTTCCTTCCCCTCCAGATCGTGGACCTCCTACTTCTGCTGATCCTCTTCTTCTTCCTCTGCCTGGTCCTGGCCCACCCTCTTCCGTCTGGTCCTGGGCCTCCTCCTCCACCTGCTCCTGGCTCTCCTCCTCCCAATGATCTTTTCCCCACCTCCTCTGTCTCATCTTTACTCTCTCCTTCTTCGCCTGGGCCTCGCCCTCATCTACCATATGGTCCTGACCCTCCTCACCCACCTGGTCCTGGGCATTCTCCACTGCCTGGTCCTGCCCCTCCTACCCCATCTGGCTCCTCCACCTGACCCTGGCCCTCATCCTCTGCTTAGTCTTTGTTCTTGCCTTCAGCCTGGTCTTAACCCTCTTCCTCCTCATGATCCAGTTCCTCCTCTGCCTGGTCCTGGCCCTCCTCCTTTGCTAGATCCTGCGCCGCCTCCTTCTCTTGGCCTAGGTCTCCTTCTTGTTCTTTTCCTGGCCTTCCAACTCTTCCGGGTACTAGTAATCCTCCTGAACCAAACACTGCTCCTTCAGCTCCGCCTTATCCTGGCTCTTCTGGGACCTCCACCTAGTACTTGCCTTCCTCCTCCATCTAGGTCGCCTCCTCCTCCTCCTAGGTTTGGCCCTCTACCTCCTTCGTTCCACGTACTCGTCCTCTGCCTCATCCTGGCCTTCCTTCTCCCCCATACCCTTTCCCTCCTCCTTCTACTGATCTTCCCACCACCATCTGCCCACCCTGTTCCGTCTGGTCCTGGGCCTCCTCCTCCACCTGCTCCTGGCTCTCCTCCTCCCAATGATCTTTTTACCACCTCCTCTTGCTGATCTTCACTCCCCTCCTTCGCATGGCCCTGGCACTCCTCCTCCACATGGTCCTGTCCCTCCTCACCCACCTGGTCTTGGCCATCCTCCTATGCCTGGTCCTGACCCTCCTACCCAACCTGGCTCCTCAACCTGACCCTGACTCATCCTCTGCTTGGTCTCGGTTCTTGCCTTTAGCCTGGTCTTAACTCTCTTCCTCCTCATGATCCAGTTCCTCTTCTGCCTGGTCCTGGCCCTACTTCTCTGCTAAATCCTGCGCCTCCTATTTCTCTTGGTCGTGGCCGTCCTTCTCTTTCTTTTCCTGGCCCTCCAACTCTTCCTGGTACTGGTAATCCTCCTCCACCAAACACTGGCCCTCCTACTCCGGCTACTCCTGGCCTTCGTTCTCGGCCAGATCCTGTCTGTCTTGGGACCTCCAACTGGTACTTGCCTTCCTCGTCCATCTAGGTCTTGGCCCTCCTCCTCCCTCGGTCCAGGTCCTCTACCTCTGCCTCATCCTGGCCTTCCTCCTCCTCCAGATCCTGGCCCTCCTCCCTCTGCTGACGCTCCTCCTCTTCTTCTACCTGGTTCTGGCCCACCCCCTTCCGTCTGGGCCTGGGACTCCTCCTCCACCTGCTCCTAGCTCTTCTCCTCCAAATGATCTTTTGGCCTCCTCCTCTGTCTGACCTTCACTCCCCTCCTTCGCCCGGGCCTGGCACTCCTCCTCCACATCGTTCTGACCGTCCTCACACACCGGGTCTTGGCCATTCTCCCCTGCCTGGTCCTGGTCCTCCTACCCCATCTGGCTCCTCCACCGGGAACTGGCCCTCATCCTCTGCTTGGTCTTGGTTCTCGCCTTCAGCCTGGTCTTAACCATCTTCCTCCGCATGATCCTGTTCCTCCTCTGCCTGGTCCATTCCCACCTCCTCAGCTAGATCCTGCGCCTCCTCCTTCTCTTGGTCTTGGCCTCCTTCTAATTATTTTCCTGGCCCTGCAACTCTTCCTAATACTGGTAATCCTCCTCCACCAAACACTTGCCCGCCAGCTTCGCCTTGTCCTGGCCTTCGTCCTTGGCCAGATCCTGGCTTTCCTGGGACCTCCACTTGGTACTTGCCTTCCTCGTAAATCTACCTCGCCTCCTCCTCCTCCCTCGACCCTGGTCCTCTTCGTCTGCCTCCTCCTGGCCTTCCTTCTCCTCCAGATCGTGGACCTCCTACGTCTACTGATCCTCTTCTCCTTCTTCTGCCTGGTCCTGGCCTACCCTATTCCGTCTGGTCCTGGGCCTCCTCCTCCCCCTGCTCCTGGCGCTCCTCCTCCCAATGAACTTTTCCCCACCCCCTCTGTTTCATCTTTACTCTCCTCCTTCGCCTGGGCCTGGCCCTCCTCCACCACATGGTCCTGATCCTCCTCACCCACCTGGTCTTGGCCATCCTCCACTGCCTGGTCCTGGTCCTGCTACCCCATCTGGCTCCTCCACCTGGCACTGGCCCTCATCATCTGCTTGGTCTTGGTTCTCGCCTTCAGCCTGGTCTTAACCCTCTTCCTCTTCATGATCCAGTTGTCCTCTGCCTGGTCCTAGCCCTCCTCCTCTGCTAGATCCTGCGCCTCCTCCTTCTCTTGGTCTTGGCCTCCTTCTTGTTCTTTTCCTGGCCCTCCAACTCTTCCTGGTACTGGTAATCCCCCTCCACCAAACACTGGCCCTCCTTCTCCGGCTAGTCCTGGCCTTTGTCCTCGGCCAGATCCTGTGTCACCTTTGACTGCCACCTGGTGGATGCCTTCCTCGTCCAACTAGGCCGCCTCCTCTTCCTGCTAGTCTTTGCCCTCCTCCTCCCTCGATCCAGGACCACTTCCTCTGCGTCATCCTGGCCTTCTTTCTCCTCCAGATAATGGCCCTCCTCCTTCTTCTGGTTCTCTTCTTCCTCTTCTGCTTGGTCCTGGCCCACCCCTATTTGTCTGGTCCTGGACCTCCTCCTCCACCTGCTCCTGGTCCTCTTCCTCCCATTGATCTTTTTCCCACCTCCTCTGTCTCATCTTTACTCTCCTCCTTCGCCTGGGCCTGGCACTCTTCCTCCACATGGTCCTGACCTTCCTCACCCCCCTTGATTAAGCCATCCTCCACTGCCTGGTCCTGGCCCTCCTAACCAATCTGGCTCCTCCACCTGGCACTGGCCCTCATCATCTGCTTGGTCTAGGTTCTCGCCTTCAGCCTCGTTTTAACCCTCTTCCTCTTAATGATCCAGTTGTCCTCTGCCTGGTCCTAGCCCTCCTCCTCTGCTAGATCCTGCGCCTCCTCCTTCTCTTGGTCTTGGCCTCCTTCTTGTTCTTTTCCGGGCCTTCCAACTCTTCCTGGTACTAGTAATCCTCCTGAAGCAAACACTGGCCCGTCTGCTCCGCATTGTCCTGGCCTGCGTCCTCCGCCAGATCCTGGCTCTCCTGGGAACTCCACCTAGTACTTGCCTTCCTCCTCCGTCTAGGTCGCCTCCTCCTCTTCCTAGGTTTGGCCCTCCTCCTCCTTCGTTCCACCTCCTCTTCCTCTACCTCATCCTGGCCTTCCTTCTCCCCCATATCCTATCACTCCTCCTTCTGCTGATCCTCTTCTTCTTCTTCCGCCTGGTTCTGGCCCACCCCCATCTGTCTGGTCCTGGGCCTCCTCCTCCACCTGCTCCTGGCTTTCGTCCTCCCAATGATCTTTTTCCCTCCTCCTCCGTCTGATCTTCACTCCCCTCCTTCGCCTGGGCCTGGCACACCTCCTCCACATGGTCCTGACCCTCCTCATCCACTTGGTCTTGTCCTTCCTCCTCTGCCTGGTCCTGGCCCCCCCTACCCCATCTGGCCCTTCCACCGGGCACTTGCCCTCATCCTCTGCATGGTATTGGTTCCCGCCTTTATCGTGGACTTAACCTTCTTCCTCTTCATGATCCAGTTCCTCCTCTGCCTGGTCCTGGCCCTGCTCCTCAGCTAGATCCTGCGCCGCCTCCTTCTCTTGGTCTTGGTCTCCTTCTCGTTCTTTTCCTGGCCCTCCAACTCTTCCTGGTACTGGTAATCCTCCTCCACCAAACACTGGCCCACCAGCTCCGCCTTGCCCTGGCCTTCGTCCTCGGCCAGATCCTGGATCTCCTGGGACCTCCACCTGGTATCTGCCTTCTTGGTAAATCTATCTCGCCTCCTCCTCCTCCTAGTTTTGGTCCTCTTCCTCCCTCGATCCAGGTCCTCTTCCTCTGCCTTATCCTGGCCTTCCTTCTGCTCCAGAACGAGGAACTCCGACTTCTGCTGATCCTCTTCTTCTTCTGCCTGGTCCTGGCCCATCCTCTTCCGTCTGGTCCTGGGCCTCCTCCTCCACCTGCTCCTGGCTCTCCGCCTCCCAGTGATCTTTTCCCGACCTCCTCTGCCTCATCCTTACTCTCTGCGTCTTCGCCTGGGCCTCGCCCTCCTCCACCACAAGGTCCTGACCCTCCTCACCCACCTGGACCTGGCCATTCTCCATCGCCTGGTCCTGGCCCTCCTACCCCATCTGGCTCCTCCACCTGACCCAGGCCCTCATCATCTGCTTGGTCTTGGTTATTGCCTTCAGCCTGGTCTTAACCCTCTTCCTCCTCATGATCCAGTTCCTCCTCTGCCTGGTCCTGGCCCTCCTCCTCCGCTAGATGCTGCGCCTCCTCTTTCTCTGGGTCTTGGCCGTCCTTCTCTTTCTCCTCCTGACACTCCAACTCTTCCTGGTTCTGGAACTCATCCTCCACCAAACACTGGCCCTCCTTCTCCGGCTAGTCCTGACCTTTATCCTCGGCCAGATCCTTGCTCACCTTTGACCTCCACCTGGTACTTGCCTTCCTCCTCCATCGAGGCCGCCTCCTCTTCCTCCTAGCCGTTGCCCTCCTCCTCCATCGGTACAGGTCCTATTCCTCTGCCTCATCCTGGCCTTCTTTCACCTCCAGATTCTGGCCCTCCTCCTTCTTCTGGTCCTCTTCTTCTTCTTCAACCTAGTTCTGGCCCACCCCCATCCGTCTGGTCCTGGGCCTCCGCCTCCACCTGCCCCTGGCTCTCCTCCTCCCAGTGATCTTTTTCCCATCTCTTCTGTCTGATCTTCACTCCCCGCCTTCGCCTGGGCCTAGCACTGCTCCTCCACGTGTTCCTTACCCTTCTCACCCACCTGGTCCTGGCCATTCTCCACTGCCTGGTCCTGGCCCTCCTACCTCATCTGGCACCTCCACCTGGCAGTGACCCTCATCCTCTGCTTGGTCTTGGTTCTCGCCTTGAGCCTGGTCTTAACATTCTTCCTCCTCATGATCCTGTTCCTCCTCTGCCTGGTCCTTTCCCACCTCCTCAGCTAGATCCTGCGCCTCCTCCTTCTCTTGATCTTGGCCTCCTTCTAATTCTTTTCCTGGCCCTCCAACTCTTCCTGGTACTGGTAATCCTCCTCCACCAAACACTGGCCCTCCTTCTCCGGCTAGTCCTGAACATGGTCCTCGGCCATATCCTGGATCTCCTGGGACCTCCACCTCGCACTTGCCTTCCTCGTAAATCTAGCTCGCCTCGTCCTCCGCCTGGTTTTGGCCCTCTTCCTCCCTCGAACGTGGTCCTCTTCCTCTGCCTCATCCTGGCCTTCATTCTCCTCCAGATCGTGGACCTCCTACTTCTGCTGATACTTTTCGTCTTCTTCTTCCTGGTCCTGGCCCACCCCCTTCCGTCTGGACCTGGGCCTCCTCCTCCACCTGCTCCTAGCTCTCCTCCTCCAAATGATCTTTTTGCCTCCTCCTCTGTCTGATCTTCACTCCCCTCCTTCGCCTGGGCCTGACACTCCTCCTCCAAATCGTTCTGACCGTCCTCACCCACCTGGCCTTGGCCATTCTCCACTGCCTGGTCCTGGCCCTCCTACCCCATCTGACTCTTCCACCGGGCACTGGCCCTCATCCTCTGCTTGGACTTGGTTCTCGCCTTCAGCCTGGTCTTACCCTTCTTCCTCTTCATGATCCAGTTCCTCCCCTGCCTGGTCCTGGCCCTCCTCCTCTGCTAGATTCTGCGCCTCCTCCTTCTCTTGGTCATGGCCTCCTTCCTGTACTTTTCCTGGCCCTCCAACTCTTCCTCGTACTAGTAATCCTCCTGAACCAAACACTGGCCCTTCAGCTCCGCCTTGTCCTGCCCTCCGTCCTCGGCAAGATCCTGGCTCTTCTGGGACCTCCACCCAGTACTTGCCTTCCTCCTCCTTCTAGGTCGCCTCCTACTCCTTCTAGTTGGCCCTCCTCCTCCTTCGTTCCACGTCCTCTTCCTCTGCCTCATGCTTGCCTTCCTTCTCCCCCATACCCTATCCTTCCTCCTTCTGCTAATCCTCTTCTTCTTCTTCGGCCTGGTCCTGGCCCACCCCCTTCTGTCTGGTCCTGGGCCTCCTCCTCCACCTGCTCCTGGCTTTCCTCTTCCCAATGATCTTTTTCCCACCTCCGCTGTCTGATCTTCACTCCCTTCCATCGCCTGAGCCTAGCACTCCTCCTCCACCTGGTCCTGACCCTCCTCACCCACCTGGTCTTGGCCATCCTCCTCTGCCTGGTTCTGGCCCTCCTATCCCATCTGGCTCCTCCCCCTGGCACTGGCCCTCATCCTCTGCTTGGTCTTCGTTCTCGCCTTTAACCTGGTATTAACCCTTTTCCTCCTCATGATCCAGTTCCTCCTCTGTCTGGTCCTGGCCCTCCTCCTCAGCTAGATCCTGCGCCTCCTCCTTCTCTTGGTCTTGGCCTCCTTCTCGTTCTTTTACAGGCCCTCCAATTCTTCCTGGTACTGGTAATCCTCCTCTACCAAACACTGACCCTCCTACCCCGGTTACTCCTGGCCTTCGTCCTCGGCCAGATTCTGGCTCTCCTGGGACCTCCAACTGGTAATTGCCTTCCTCTTCCACCTAGGTCTCCTCCTCCTCCTCCTAGTCTTGGCCCTCCTCCTCCCTCGGTCCAGGTGCTTTTCCTCTGCCTCATCTTGGCCTTCCTTCTCCTCTAGATCCTGGCCCTCCTCCTTCTGCTGATCCTCTTCTTCTTGTTCTGCCTGGTCCTGGCCCACCCCTTCCGTCTGGACCTGGGCCTCCTCCTCCACCTGCTCCTAGCTCTCCTCCTCCAAATGATGTTTTTGCCTCCTCCTCAGTCCAATCTACTTCTGCTGATCCTCTTCTTCTTCTGCCTGGTCCTGGCCCACCCTCCTCCGTCTGGTCCTGGGCCTCCTCCTTCACCCGCTCCTGGGTCTCCTCCTCTCAATGATCTTTTCCCCACCTCCCCTGTCTCAACCTTACTCTCTCGTTCTTCGCCTGGGCCTCGCCCTCATCTACCATATGGTCCTGACCCTCCTCACCCACCTGGTCCTGGCCATTCTCCACTGCCTGGTCCTGGCCCTCCTACCCCATCTGGCTCCTCCACCTGACCCTGACCCTCATCCTCTGCTTGATCTTGGTTCTTGCCTTCAGCCTGGTCTTAACCCTCTTCCTCCTCTTGATCCAGTTCCTCCTCTGCCTGGTCCTGGCCCTCCTCCTTTGCTAGATCCTGCGCCTCCTCCTTCTCTTGGTCTTGGCCTCCTAATTGTTCTTTTCCTGGCCTTCCAACTCTTCCGGGTACTAGTAATCCTCCCGAACCAAACACTGCTCCTTCTGCTCCGTCTTGTCTTGTCCTCCGTCCTCGGGCAGATCCTGGCTCTTCTGGGACCTCCACCTAGTACTTGCCTTCCTCCTCCATCTAGGTCTCCTCCTCCTCCTCCTCCTAGGTTTGGCCCTCTTCCTCCTTCGTTCCACGTCCTCTTCCTCTGCCTCATCCTGGCCTTCCTTCTCCCCCATACCCTTTCCCTCCTCCTTCTGCTGAACCTCTTCTTCTTTTTCTGCCCGGTCCGGACACACCCCCATTCGTCTGGTCCTGGGCCTCCTCCTCCGCCTGCTCCTGGCTCTCCTCCTCCCAGTGACGTTTTGCCACCTACTATTTCTGATCTTGATCTTCACTCCGCTCCATCGCCTGGGCCTGGCACCCCTCCTCCACATGGTCCAGACCCTCCTCACCCACCTGGACTTGGCAATCCTCCTCTGCCTGGTCCTGGCCCTCCTACCCCATCTGGCTCCTCCACCTGGCACTGGCCCTCATCCTCTGCTTGGTCTTGGTTCTCCCCTTTAGCCTGGTCTTAACCCTCTTCCTCCTCGTGATCCAGTTCCTCCTCTACTTGGTCCTGGCTTTGTCCTCAGCTAGATCCTGCGCCTCCTCCTTTTCTTGGTATTGGCCTCCTTCTCGTTCTTTTCCAGGCCCTCGAACTCTTCCTGGTACTTGTAATCCTCCTCCACCAAACACTGGCCCTCCTACTCCGGCTACTCCTGGCATTCGTCCTCGGCCAGATCCTGTCTGTCTTGGGACCTCCAACTGGTACGTGCCTTCCTCGTCCATCTAGGTCGCCTCTTCCCCCTCCTAGTCTTGGCCCTCCTCCTCCCTCGGTCCAGGTCCTCTTCCTCTGCCTCATCCTGGCCCTCCTCCTTCTCCTGATCCTCGTCCTCTTCTTCTACCTGGTCCTGGCCCACTCTATTCCATCTGGTCCTGGGCCTCCTCCTCCACCTGCTCCTAGTTCTCCTCCTCCAAATGATCTTTCTGCCTCCTCCTATGTCTGGTCCTCACTCCCCTCCTTCATCTGGGCCTGGTACTCCTCCTCCACTTCTTTCTGAACGTCCTCACCCACCTGGTCTTGGTTATTCTCCACTGCCTGGTCCTGGCCCTCCTACCCCATCTGGTTCTTACACCGGTCACTGGCCCTCATCCTCTGCTTGATCTTGGTTCTCGCCTTCAGCCTGGTCTTAACCTTCTTCCTCCTTATGATCCTGTTCCTCCTCTGCCTGGTCCTTTCCCACCTCTTCAGCTAGATCCTGCGCCTCCTCCTTCTCTTGGTCTTTGCCTCCTTCTAATTCTTTCCCTGGCCCTCCAACTCTTCTTGGTACTGGTAATCCTCCTCCACCAATCACTGGCCCACCAGCTCCGCCTTGTCCTGGCCTTCGTCCTCGGCCACATCCTGGATCTCCTTGAACCTCCACCTGGTACTTACATTCCTCGTAAACCTACCTCGCCTCCTCCTCCTCCTAGTTTTGGCCCCCCTCCTCCCTCGATCCAGGTCCTCTTCGTCTGCCTCATCTTGGCCTTCCTTCTCCTCCAGATCGTGGACCTCCTACATATGCTGATCCTCTTCTTCCTCTTCTGCCTGGTCCTGTCCGACCCCCTTCTGTCTGGTCCTGGGCCTCCTCCCCCACCTGCTCCTTGCTCTCCTCCTCCCAATGATCGTTTTTCCCACCTCCTCTGTCTCATATTTACTCCCCTTCGTTGCCTGGGCCTGGCCCTCCTCCACCACATGGTCCTGACCCTCCTCACCCACCTGGTCTTGGTCATTCTCCACTGCCTGGTCCTGGCCCTCCTACCCCATCTGGTTCTTCCACCTGACCCTGGCCCTCATCCCCTGCTTGGTCTTGGTTCTTGTCTTCAGCCTGGTCTTAACCCTCTTCCTCCTCATGATCCATTTCCTCCTCTGCCTGGTCCTGGCCCTCCTCCTCTGCTAGATCCTGTGCCTCCTCTTTCTCTTCGTCTTGGCCGTCCTTCTCTTTCTTTTCCTTGCCCTCCAACTCTTCCTGGTACCGGTAAACCTCCTCCACCAAACACTGGCCCTCTACTCCGGCTAGTCCTGGCCTTTGTCCTCAGCCAGATCCTGGCTCACCTTTGACCTCCACCTGGTACTTGCCTTCCTCGTCCATCTACGCTGCCTCTTCTTCCTCCTAGTCTTTGCCCTCCTCCTCCCTCGACCCAGGTCCTCTTCCTCTGCGTCATCCTGGCCTTCTTTCTCCTCCAGATCCTCGCCCTCCTCCTTCTTCTGGTCCTCTCCTTCTTCTTCTTCCTTGTCCTGACCCACTCCCGTCCGTCTGGTCCTGGGTCTCCTCCTCCACCTGCCCCTGGCCCTCCTCCTCCCAGTGATCGTTTTCCCACTTCCTCTGCCTGATCTTCACCCCCTCCTTCGCCTTCAACTGGCACTCCTCCTCCACATGGTCCTGACACGCCTCACCCACCTGGTCTTGGCCATCTTCCTCGGCCTGGTCCTGGCCCTCCTACACCATCTGGTTCTTCCCTCGGGCACTGGCCCTCATCCTCTGTTTAGACTTGGTTCTCTCCTTCAGCCTGGTCTTAACCCTCTTCCTCCTCATGATCCTGTTCGTCCTCGGCCTGGTCCTGGCCCTCCTCCTCAGCTAGAACCTGCGCCTCCTCCTTCTCTTGGTCTTTGCCTCCTTCTCGTTCTTTTCCAGGTCCTCCAAATCTTCCTGGTACTGGGCATCCTCCTCTACCAAACACTGGCCCTCCTACTCCGGCTACTCCTTTCCTTCCTCCTCGGCCAGATCCTGGCTCTCCTGGGACCTCCAACTAGTTCTTGCCTTCCTCGTCCATCTAGGTCGCCTCCTCCTCCTCCTAGTCTTGGCCCTCCTCCTCCCCCCGTCCAGGTCCTCTTCCTCTGCCTCATCCTGGCCTTCCTCCTCCTCCAGATCCTGGCTCTCCTCCTTCTCCTGATCCCCGTCCTCTTCTTCTACCTGGTCCTGGCCCACCCTCTTCCGTCTGGCCCTTGGCCTCCTCCTCCACCTGCTCCTAGCTCTCCTCCTCGAAATGACCTTTTTGCCTCCTCTGTCTCATCGTCACTCCCCTCCTTCGCCTGGGCCTGGCACTCCTCCACATCGTTCTGATCGTCCTCACCCACCTGGTCCTGGCCATTCTCCACTGCCTGGTCCTTGCCCTCCTACCCCATCTGGCTCTTGCCCCGGGCACTAGCCCTCATCCTCTGCTTGGTATTGGTTCTCGCCTTCAGCCTGGTCTTAACCCTCTTCCTCCTCATGATACAGCTCCTCCTCTGCTTGGTTCTGGCTAGATCCTGCACCTCCTCCTTCTCTTGGTCTTGACCTCCTTTTCGTCCTTTTCCTAGTCCTCCAACTCTTCCTGGTACTGGTAATCCTCCTTCACCAAACACTTGCCCTCCAGCTCAGCCTTGTCCTGTCCTTCGTCCTCGGCCAGATCCTGGATCTCGAGGGACCTCCACCTGGTACTTGCGTTCCTCGTCCCTCTGCGGTGCATCCTCGTCCCCCTAGCCTTGGCCCTCCTCCTCCCTCGGTCCAGGTCCTCTACCTCTGCCTCATCCTGGCCTTCCTCCTCCTCCAGATCCTGGGACCCCTCCTTCTGCTGATCCTCGTCCTCTTCTTCTACCTGGTCCTGGCCCACCCCCTTCTGTCTGTGCCTCCTCCTCCACCTGCTCCTAGCTCTCCTCCTCCAAATGATCTTTTTGCCTGGGCCTGGTACTCCTCCTTCCCATCGTTCTGACCGTCCTCACCCACCTGGTCTTGGCCATTCTCCACTGCCTGGTCCTGGCCCTCCTACCCCATCAGGCTCTTCCACCGGACACTGGCCCTCATCCTCTGCTTGGGCTTGGTCCTCGCCTTCAGCCTGGTCTTAACCCTCTTCCTCCTCATGATCCAGTTCCTCCTCTGCCTGGTCCTGGCCCTCCTCCTCAGTTAGATCCTGCTCCTCCGCCTTCTCTTAGTCTTGGCCTCCTTCCCGTTCTTTTCCTGGCCCTCCAACTCTTCCTGGTACTGGTAATCCTCCTCCACCAAACACTGGCCCTCCAGCTTCGCCTTGTCCTGGTCTTCGTCCTCGGCCAGATCCTGGATTTCCTGGGACCTCCACCTGGTACTTGCCCTCTCGTTCATCTAGCTCGCCTCCTCCTCCTCCTAGTTTTGGCCCTCCTCCTCCCTCGATCCAGGTCCTCTTCGTCTGCCTCATCCTGGCCTTCCTTCTCCTCCAGATCGTGGACTTCCTACTTCTGCTGATCCTCTTCTTCTTCTTCTCCCTGGTCCTGGCTCACCCTCTTCCGTCTGGTCCTGGGCCTCCTCCTCCACCTGCTTCTCGCTCTCCTCTCCCAATGATCTTTTTACCACCTCCTCTGTCTCATCATTACTCTCCTTCTTCGCCTGGGCCTGGCACTCCTCCACCACATGGTTCTGACCCTCCTCACCCTCCTGGTCTTGGCCATTCTCCACTGCCTGGTCCTGGCCGTCCTACCCCATCTGGCTCCTCCATCTGACCCTGGCCCTCACCCTCTGCTTGGTCTTGGTTCTTGTCTTCATCCTGGTCTTAACCCTCTTCCTCCTCATGATCCAGTTCCTCCTCTGCCTGGTCCTGGCCCTCTTCCTCAGCCAGATCCTGCTCCTCCTCCTTCTCTTGGTGTTGGCCATCCTTCCCTTTCTTTTCTTGGCCCTCAAACTCTTCCTGGTACTGGTAATCCTCCTCCACCAAACACGGGCCCTCCTACTCCGGCTACTCCTGGCCTTCGTCTTCCGCCAGATCTTAGCTCTCCTGGAACCTCCACCTGGTACTTGTCTTCCTCGTTCATCTAGGTCTCCTCCTCCTCCTCCTAGTCTTGGCCCTCCTCCTCCTCCTCCTCCTTCCTCTCCCCCTCCTCCCTCTATCCAGGTAGGACGTTGGCAAGAGTTCAGCGGCAAAGTAAGCGGTGGTGGGGTAGAGTGATGAGGTTTGCTGTAGAGGAGCTAAGTGTGTAGGCTGGGATGTAATACCAATTATTCAATCATTCATTCAATCCTATTTATTCAGCACTTAGTTTGTGCAGAGCACTGTACTAAGAGCTTTGGAAGTACAATTTGGCAACATATAGAGACGGTCCCTACCCAACAGTGGGCTCACAGTCTAGAAGGGGGAGACAGAGAACAAAGCAAAACACATTAACAAACAAAATAAATAGAATAAATATGTACAAATAAAATAAGTAAGTAGAGTAATAAATACGTACAAACAGATATACATATATATATAGGTGTTGTGGGGTAGGCAAGGCAGGGGGATGGAGAGGGGGAGGAGGGGGAGAGGAAGGAGGGGGCTCAGTCTGGGAAGGCCTCCTGGAGGAAGTGAGCTCTCAGTAGGGCCTTGAAGGGAGGAAGAGAGCTAGCTTGGTGGATGTGCGGAGGGAGGGCATTCCAGGCCAGGGGGATGACGTGGGCCGGAGGTCGACGGTGGGACAGGCGAGAACGAGGCACGGTGAGGAGATTAGCGGCAGAGGAGCGGAGGGTGTAGGCTGGGCTGTAGTAGGAGAGAAGGGAGGTGAGGTAAGAGGGGGCGAGGTGATGGAGAGCCTTGAAGCCGAGGGTGAGGAGTTTGTGGCTGACCATGTGGTTATCAAGGATAAAGACCAGAATGAGACAGAGGAAGTAGGTAAACTTTCTAGACTGTAAGCCCCTATTGAGTAGACAATGTGTCTACCAACTCTATTGTACTGTACCCTCTCAAGTGCTTTGTGTAGTGTTCTGCACACATTAAATATTCACATTAAGCGAGGTTTAATTGATTAAACATGAGGGGAATTAACGTTTTGGGTAGTTTGTCTTTCATTGGCTGTCTCCCCCAATAGACTACAAAACCCTAGAGTGCAGGGATTGAATCTACACCCTCTATTGTACTCTCCCAAGTGCACACAGAAAATGTTCAATAACTACCATTGATTGATTGATTGATTAAGTCAATGACAATGTTTTGGGTTTCAGAGATTGTAAGGATGGTGGTATTGTCATCTTTGATGGGAACGTTGAGTGGAGGAGAATATTTGGGAAGGGAGATGAGGAGTGCTGTTTAGTACATGTTTGAGCTGAAGGTGACCCAAATAGAGATGTCCTGAAAGCAGGAGGAAATTTGAGACTGCGGAGAGGAGAGAAGCAGCATGGCCTAGTGGAAAGAGTCTGCGCTTGTAAATCAGAAGGACCTGGGTTTTCTAATCCCAGCTCTGCTGTGATCTTGGGCAAGTCAGTTTATTTCTGTGGGTCTCAGTTACCTCATCTGTAAAATAGGGATTAAGATCAATCACTATGTGGGACATGGACTGAGTCCAGACCAATATTCTGATATCTAACCCAGGGTTTATCTCCGTAGCCATTCATTCTCATTCTCCGTTGCAGGCTCCTCCTCTTACCCCCACCCCCTAACTGTGGGAGTCCCTCAGGGTTCAGTTCTGGGCCTCCTTCTATTCTCAATCTAAACTCACTCCACTTGGAGAACTCATTCACTAAAATTCACTACAATCTGACCTTTCCTCTCCATCCAAACTGTCACCACATTAATACAATCACTCATCCTATCTCACCTAGATTACTGCATCAGCCTCCTTGCTGACCTCCCAACCTCCTGTCTCTCCCCACTCCGGTCCATACTTCAGGCTGCTGCCTGGGTCATTTTTCTTTAAAAACGTTCTGGACATGTAACCTCATTCCTCAAAACACTCCGGTGGTTGCCCATCCACCTCTGTATCAAACAAAAACTGCTCACCATTGACTTTAAAGCACTCCACCACCTTGAACCCTCCTACTTCACCTCGTTTCTCTCCTTCTACGGCCCAGCCCGCATATTTCGCTTCTTTAGTGCTAACGTTTTCACTGTGCCCCACTCTTGCCAGCCTTGCTGCCGGCCCCTAGCCCATGTCCTGCCTCTGGCCTCAATCGCCCTCCCTCCTCTAATCCGACAGACAACCACTCTTCCCCACTTCAAAGCCTTATTGAAGGCACATCTCCTCCAAGAGGTTCTTTCCAGACTAGGCCCCACTTTTCCTCATGTCCCACTCCCTTCTGCATCGCCCTGACATAATCCCTTTGCTCTTCCCCCTCCCAGCCCCACAGCACTTATTTACATATCTGCAATTTTATTTATTTGTACTGATGTCTGTCTCCCTGCCTCTAGACTGTGATCTTGTTATGGGCAGGAAATGCCACTGTTTATTGTTGTATTGTACTTTCCCGAGGCTTAGTAAAGTGCTCTGCACACAGTAAGGGCTTAATTAATACAATCGAATGAATGAATGAAAGCTCAGTACAATGACTGGCACATAGTAAACCCTTAACAAATACCATAAAAAAGTTGTAGGAACTGCAGGAGGTGAGGTAGAAGGAGAGGAGAAATGATCAGCAACCCCAACAACTGAGGAAAAAAACCAATGTGAGACAGAAGGGATGGGGTGGAAGAGAGGAGGCATGGCATAGGGGATAGAGCATGGGCCTGGGTGTCAGACGGTCATGGGGTCTAATCCCAACTCCACCACTTCTCTGCTGTGTGGTCTTGGGCAACTCACTGCACTTCTCTGTGCCTCAATTACCTCATCTATAAACTGGGGATTGAGATTGTGAGCCCCACATGGGACAGGGTCTGTGTCCAACCCACCCCAGCACTTAGTACAGTGCCTGGCAAATAGTGTTTAACAGATACCACAGTTACTAACATTATTATTATTAGATGAAAAATAATGGGAGGGGGCATATTCCAGCCATTGGCATATACAATGAAGGAAAATAATAATAATAATAATAATAATAATAATAATAATAATAATGGAATTTGTTAAGCGCTTACTATGTGCCAAGCACTGTTCTAAGTGCTGGGGAGATACAAGGTAATCAGGTTGTCCCACATGGGACCCACAGTCTTAATCTCCATTTTCCAGATGAGGGAACTGAGGCCCAGAAAAGTTAAGCGACTTGCCCAAAGTCACACAGCTGACTAGTGGCGGAGCTGGGATTCGAACCCATGACCTCTGACACCCAAACCCGAGCTCTTTCCTCTGAGCCAGGCTGCTTCTCCAGACTTCAAAAAAGACTTTTCTGAAGCTGTAAATGAAGAAATGTAATAACCACTTTCCATAAAAGTGCTAAGGGGGTTGAAGGACTGACAAAAACAAAGGGGAATGGGAATTCGTTGGGCATTTGGTGGCTCTTCTGTGGTCTAACAAAAGAGCAGAGAACTGGACATCAGGTGACCTGGGTCCTAGTCTTGGCTCTGCCAATGGCCAGCTGGGAGATCTTGGGTACTGTCACAACGTTTGTGGGCCTCCGTTTCCTTTTCTGTAACATAGGGATAAAATAACTTTTCCTTCACTCCTAGACTGTGAGCCCATGTGTGGGACAGAGACTGTAACTGACCTTATTCTGTCTCTAACTTCTCAGTGCCTCAGTTACCTCATCTGTAAAATGGAGATTAAGACTGTGAGCCCCACCTGGGACAACCTGATAACCTTGTATCTCCCCCAGTGCTTAGAACAGTGCTTGGCACATGGTAACTGCTTAACAAATACCATTATCATTATTATTATTAATAACAAATACCACAGTTCTTTTTCTCACTAACATTCCTCTAAAACACATCCCATTTCTGACAGAGCCTGGGGAATATCTTCATTTCTTCCTTGGTTTACTCCAGCCTCAGCACCTAGGTCATCCCCAGAGAAAAGAACAAGAAGGGAACAAGGCACCTGGTGACTTCTCTCTCCCCTTTCCCTTTCTCCTGCTGGAGGTCACACTCAGCTGCAGAGAGCAGAGCCTGAGAATCTGCTCCTTCCAAACCAGACCCAAGTTTGAAAATGGAGGCGAGGCAAATGGGCTGGGAACAGTGGGGCTTGGAGTCTCTGCATGGCTTGGGACAAAGAAATTAATGCTTTCACCATTTTCTTCTTCTAATTATAATGATGGCAGGTATCATACACTTACTATGTTTCCAGAACTGTGCTAAACACTGTGGTAAAGGTAAACCAAGCTCTAACCTTGACCCTAAAGCTAAGCCTAAACCTAGACCTAAACACAACCCTCTCAATAACCCTAACCCCAATCCTATCCATAACCCTAATCCTAGCTCAACCCTAACCCCAACCTTAACATTCAATCTACCTTTATCTACACTAGCCACTACCCTAGCCCTGGCCCTGGATTAGAGCCACGGTTAGGGTTAGGGTTAGGGTTAGGGTTAGGTATATGGCTAACAATAACGCTAACCATATACCTAACCCTAACCCTAGCTCTAATCCCAAGCTTGACCCAAACCCTGGGCCCAAATCTAGACCTAGCGCTAACCCTCTCCCTAACCCTAGCTCCAATCCAATTGCTAACCCTAAATGTAACACTAAGGCTCATCAGAAGCCAAAACACAATACTAACACTAGCTCTACACCTTATCCTTAAAGCTAATAATAATAATAATGATGGTATTTGTTAAGCGCTTATTATGTGCCAAACACTGTTCTAAGCACTGGGAGGGGGGGGGATACAGGGTAATCAGTTTGTCCCACGTAGGGCTCACAATCTTAATCCCTATTTTGCAGATGAGGTAACTGAGGCCCAGAGAAGTTAAGTGACTTGCCTTAAATCACACAGCTGACAAGTAGCAGCGTCGGGATTAGGACCCATGACCTCTGACTCCTAAACCCGTTCTCTTTCCACTGAGCCACGCTGCTTCTCTGTGTTATGACTCGTCATAACACTAACCCTTTCCCTAGCCTTAGGCCTAGCCTCCTTCAGTATACCACTAATCATAACACTAACTTGTAAAACTACCCTTACCCCAAACCCGAACTCTAACCTTAACCCGAGGCCCAAACCGAGACCTAACGCTAACCCTATCACTACCCCTATCCTTAATCCAACTGCTAAACCTAACCAAAACGCTAAGCCTTACGAACAACTGAAACCCAATCCTGACACTATCTCCACGCCAAATCCAAAGAGAAGTCCCTGACCTATTCTGATCCTAATCTTAACCCTTGCCCATCCCTAGCCCTAACGTTATGGTTAACGTAGCTATGGTAACCTAACTCTAATCCTAACCCTAACCCTCACCTAAAAACTCAACCCTAGGACCAACCGAGACCTGCACTAACCCTATCCTTAACCCTAGCCCGAATCCAACTGCTAATCCTAGCCCTAACACTAAACCTTAAGATAAGACAAACCCCAGCACTAAATTTACCCCTATATCTAACCCTAAAACAAGCCCTAGGCTGAGCCCTAACCCTACCCCAACAATAACCCTAGCCCCAGGCCCAACCCTAGCCCTATCCCTGACCCTAGCCCTAGCCTTGGCCATACCCTTAACCATAAATCTAACACTAGCACTAACAATACTGCCGGTCCTAGCCCCAGCCCTAATCCTAAACCCAATCCTATCTACAAACCTAACCTTAAATCAGCCCTAATCCAAACCTTACACTAACTCTACCCCTATCTCTAATGCTACCATTGCCCTGGCCCTAGCCCTAACCCTAATGATAAATCCAACCGTATACCTAGGTCTAACCATAGCTCCAACCCTCCACTTAAGTCTAACCCTAGACTCAAACCTAGACCCATCACTAACCCTCGGCCTAACTTTAGCCCTGGTCTGATTGCTAACCCTAACCATAACACTAAACTACATCAAAAGCCAAACCTCATCCCTAACCTTATTTCTACAGCATTTCCCAAAGTTAAACCTAGGACTAACCCTGACCCTAAACATGACCCTGGCCTTAGGCCTAGCCTTCAGTCTACTACTAATCATAACACTGACCTTAAAACTATCCTTAGCCCAAATCCGAATCCCAACTTTAACCCTTGACCTAAACCTAGACCTAGACCTAACTCTAAACATAGCAATCACCTTAGGCCCAAGCCTAACAATAACCCTATGTATAACCCTGACACTACCCATTAACTAAGCCATAAAACCAACACTACTGCTCACCCTAGCCCTAACACTGCTGCTCACCCTAGCCCTAACCATAACCCAGTGCTATCCTTAATCTAAACTGTAGCTCAGACCTAATCTACCTTAACACTAACTCAACTCCTATCTCTAATGCTAACCTTTGCCCTGGCCTTAGCCCTAACGCTAACAGTAAGCAAAACTGTATACCTAACCCTGGCCCTACCTCTAACCCTAATCTTGACCCTAAACCTAGGTCCAAACCTAGAACTAACACGATCTCCCTAACCCTAGCCCTAGCCTTAACCATAACACTAAATCTCAAAATAAGCCAAACTTCAACCTTAGCCCTATATCAACACCTTATTCTAAAGCTAGCCCTAGGTTTAGCCCTAACCCTAACCATTACCCTAGCGTTGGGCCTAGTCTTAAGTCTAGTATTAAACATAATGCTAACTTTGAAATAATCCCTACCCCTAACCCTAACCCAAAACGTAGTCCCAAACCCAGACCAAACGCTAACCCTTTCCCTACCATTAGTCCTAGCCCAAATGCTAATCCTAACCATAAAACTAAACCTTATCTCAGCCAAGCACCAGCCCTAACACTAGCTCTTCACTTACTGCTACAAAAAGCCCTAGACCTAGTCCTAACCCTAGCCATCACCCTAGCCTCAGACTTAACCCTACTCTAGCCCGAGCCCTAACCCGAATCCTAGGCCTAGCCCTAGCCATACCTTTCACCATAAAACGAACACTAGCCCTAGCACTACCGCTAGTTCTAAGCCTTAACACTGACCCCAGCCCAAATCCGAACCCCAGCCTTACCCTTGACCCTAATCCTAGCTCAGCCCTATCTCCAATCTCAACATAAATCTCTACCTTTATCTCTAACGCTACCCACTGTCCTACCCCTAACACTAATGCTAACAATAAAGCTAACCATATACCTAAACCTGACCGTAAACCTAACTCTAACTCTAACCTTGACCCAAAACCTAGGACCAAACCTACAATTAAACCCAACCCTCTGAATAACCCTAAACTCAGTCCTATCCATAACCCCGATCCTAGCTCAGCCCTAACCAAAACCTTAACCTTCACTATACCATTATCTCCGATGCTAGCCACTGCCTTAGCCCTGGCCTCAACGCTAACAATAAGGCTGACCATATACCTAACGTTAACCCTAACCCTAGTTCTAACTCTAACCTTGACCGCAACCCTAGGGCCAAACCTACATCTAATCCTAACCCTAACCCTGACCCAAAACCTAACCCTAGGCCCAACCAAAACCTAACACTAACCCTATCCTTGCCCTAGCCCAAGTCTAACGGCTAATCCTAACCAGAACAATAAACCTTAAGATAAACCAAACCCCAACCCTAACCCTATCTCTTTACCTAATCCTAAAACATGCCCTGGGCTGAGCCCTAACCCTAATCCCAACCATTATCCTAGCCCCAGGACTAATCCTGACCCTAATCCTGACCCTAGCCCCAGCCTTGGCCCTAGCCATACCCTTAATCATAAATCTAACACTAACACTGGGCCCTAGCCCTATCACTAACCCCAACACTAATCCTAGATCCAATCCTATCCATAAACCTAACACTAAGGCAGCCCTAACCCAAACCTTAACGTTAACTCTACCCCTATCTCTAACAGTAGCCATTGCCCTGGCCCTAGCCCTAATGTTAACAATAATTCCAACTTTATACCTAGGCCTAACCATAACTCTAGCTCTAACCCTCCACTTAACTCTAACCCTAGGCCCAAACCTAGATCCATTGCTAAACCTCTCCCTAACCCTAGCCTTAGTCCAATTTTTAACCCTAACCATAACGCTAAACTATATCAGAAGCTAAAGCTCAACCCTAACCCAATCTCTATACTTTTTCCTAAAGCTAGACCTAGGACTAGCCTTAACCTTAAACATTACCCTAGCGTTTGGCCTAGCCTTCAGTATACTACTAATCATAAGATTAACCTTAAAACTATCCTTAACCCAAACCCAAACCCAAACCCTAACTCAAACCTTAACCCTAGACCCATACCTAGTCCTAGACCATTGCCCTAACCATAACGCTAAACTGCACCTTAAGCCAAACCTCAACCTAACCCTATCTCTAACCCTAGTCCTAAAGCTAGACCGAGGACTAGCCCTGATCCTATTACCCTACCCTAGGGGCTAGCCTTCAGTCTAATACCAATCACAACGCTGACCTTAAAATTATCTATAGCCTAAACCTGAACCCCAACCCTAACCCAAACCTTAACGCTAGACCCAAACCTAGACTTAGATCTCGCCCTAAACCTAGACATCACTCTAGACTCAAGCCTAACCATAACCCTATATAGAACCCTAGCTCTAACCATAAACTTAACATTAAAACTAACACTACTGCTCATCCTAGCCCTAACACAAACCTTTACCCTAACCCTAAACCCAGTGCTATCCATACTCAATCAATCAATCAATCAATCGTATTTATTGAGTGCTTACTGTGTGCAGAGCACTGTACTAAGAGCTTGGGAAGTACAAGTTGGCAACATATAGAGGCGGTCCCTACCCAACAGTGGGCTCACAGTCTAGAAGGGGGAGACAGAGAACAAAACAAAACATATTAACAAAATAAAATAAACAGAATAGATATGTACAAGTAAAATAAATAAATAAATAAATAAATAAATAGAGAGCACTGATGGTGGAGAAATGCCGGGAACTGGTCATGGGATATCCCCTTGTCATTCAGACTCCGCATGAGGTGGAGAGTCTTCTCCTCCAGGAAGGAACACAAGCATTTTCCCACCAGCGTGTTACTCGATACAAAGTCACCTTACTGGTGGCTGACAACGTAACGTGACACTCAAACGCTACTCGGTCTTGAATCCGGTTTCACTGCTACCGGAACCGGAGGGAGATTGATCTGACCCACACGATTGCCATTTGGTCGTGGAGGAAGTTTCCACGCCGGGACCCGACCTGACGGATGTGGCACTGGACCATGCTGACCTAATGCTTTACACTGATGGGTCTTCTATTGTGGGCAAAGGTACATGGGGACGGCAGTTACCAAAGACACCATTGCCCTCTGGGCCGGGGCCCTTCCCCGGCCTGGAGTGCTCAGGCAGCGGAATTAGAGGCCCTCCACCAGGCCTGCATTCTGGCCAAGGGGAAGAGCACCAACATCTACACTGATTCACGATATGCTTTTGGGATCTGCCATGCCAATAAAAACATTGCCAGAGCGACCCAGGTTGGTTGCCGACTTATTGGATGCCATTCTGAGAAGCAGCATGGCTCAGTGGAAAGAGCCCGGGTTTGGAAGTCAGAGGTCATGGGTTCGAATCCCGGCTCTGCCAATTGTCAGCTGTTTGACTTTGGGCAAGTCACTTCACTTCTCTGTGCCTCAGTTACCTCATCTGTCAAATGGGGATTAAGACTGTGAGCCCCTGTGGGACAACCTGATCACCTTGTAACCTCCCCAGCGCTTAGAACAGTGCTTTGCACATAGTAAGCACTTAATAAATGTCATAATAATAATTATTATTATTATTGCCCTCGGTCCTCGCCGTCTTCCACTGCTTCCTATAAAACAACCTATGTGAACGTGTTCCTCCAGTGAACGCTGACTCCTCCCCTGAACCTCACAAAATCCTCATAAACCCCATGAGGGAAATAAACGGGGCCTTTGCTCCTAGGAGCTCTGACCCTTTACAAAGCTGACACTGACTGCCTCAAGACTCATTCTTTCGCGCTGGCAGAGAGACCTGGACAAATTTGTGTCCAGCAGGTTGTTGTAGGAGATTAGCGAGTTGAGGTGGCGGGGTGGGGGTGGGGGGGCAAGTGACTGAGTGATTTAAAACCAGTGATGAAGAGTTTTTCTTGGACGCAGAGGTGGTGCAATTGCTGGAGTTTTCTGAGGGCTGGAGAAACATGACCTGAACAATTTTGTAGAAAAAAAATAATCCGGGCAGCAGAATGAAATATGGAGAGGAGTGGGGAGAGACGTGAAGCAGGGAGGTCAGTAAGGAAGCTGAGGCAATAATCTAGTCAAGATAGGATGAATGATTGTACTAACGTGGTAGAGGTTTGGATGGAGAGGAAAGGGCGGATCTTGGCAATATTGTGAAGGTGAGACCAACAAGATTTAGAGACATGTGGTTTGAATGAGAGACGGAAGACAAGGTAGGGTTCATGGGTTCAAATCCCGGCTCTGTCACTTGCCGGTTGTGTGACCCTGGGCAGGTCACTTCGCTTCTCTGTGCCTCAGTTACCTCATTTGTAAAATGGGTATTGAGACAGCCCCATGTGGGACAGGGACAGTGTCCAACTTGATTAGCTTGTAGCTAACTCAGATTTGACTGAGTGAGGACTTGGGTGGGAAGAGACATAATTCTGTTTGGGATATGTTAAGCTTGAGGTGACAAGAGGATATCCAGGCAGAGATATCCTGAAGCCAGGAGGAAATACGAGACTTCATGAAAGGGAGAGAGATCAGGGTTGGACTTGGAGATGTGGGTATTATCCACATAGTGGTGGTAAGTAGTTGAAGCCATGAGAGTGAATGAGTTCTCCAAGGCAGTGGTGGGTGTAGACGGAGAATAGACGGGGACCCAGAAGTGAACTTTGAGGGAACCCCAGAGTTGGGCGGGGGAGTGGGGAGGTGTGGGAGTCAAAGGAGGAACCCCTGATTGAGATGAGGCGACCCAGGAGAAGACAGTATCAGTGAAGTCAAGATTGGATGATATTTCCAGGAGGAAAGGGGTGTTCGACAGTGTCAAAGGCAGCTGAGAGGTCAAGGAGAATTAGGGTGGAATGGAGGCCATCAGAATTGGCAAGAAGGATATCATTTTGACCTTTGAGGGGGTGGTTTCTGGGGGTGAAGGGGATGGAAGCCAGTTTGGAAGGGGTCAAGGAGACAATTGGAGGAAAGGAATTTGAGAGAGCGGGTGGAGACAACTCACTCAAGAAGTTTGGAAAGGAATGGTAAGACGGGAGATTGGTCGATAACTGGAGGGAGCCATGGGGTCAAGAAGGGTTTTTTTAGGACAGGGGAGACATGGGCAAATTTGAAAGCAGTGGGGAAGAAATCCTTGGGGAGCGAATCTAGAGTAAATCGATCTCTAAACCTTAACCTAGGGTTTACCCTAGGCCTAGCTCGAGCCCTAGCCTCAACCCTAACCCTCCCCTTTAACGTAGGCCTTGGCCTAGGTTGAGCCCTGGCCCTAACCTTAACCATAAAGCTAACCCTAACCCTATTCTTAATAGTAATTTTGGGCCTAGTCCTCACCAAACATAAACTTCAGCATAACCCAAAACCCATAACCCATAACCCGTAACCCATAACCTTAACTCTAACTCTAAACCTAGCCCTAGACTTAATCTTAAGCCTAATACTATAAACCTAAATCGAAGCCTCAATGTAACCCTAACCCTAACACTCAGCTTAACCCAATCCCAACTCTAGCCCTAACCCTAACGTTAACTATAACCTACATCTTCGCCCCTGCTCTCTCCCCCTCTCTCCAGGCTCGCATCTCCTCCTGCCTTCAGGACATCGCCATCTGGATGTCTGCCCGCCACCTAAAGCTCAACATGTCGAAGACTGAGCTCCTTGTCTTCCCTCCCAACCTTTACCCTCTCCCTGACTTTCCCATCTTTGTTGACGGCACTACCATCTTTCCCGTCTCACTAGCCCGCAACCTTGGTGTCATCCTCGACTCCGCTCTCTCATTCACCCCTCACATCCAAGCCGTCACCAAAACCTGCCGGTCTCAGCTCCACAACATTGCCAAGATCCGCCCTTTCCTCTCCATCCATACCGCTACCCTGCTCATTCAAGCTCTCATCCTATCCCGTCTGGACTACTGCATCAGCCTTCTCTCTGATGTCCCATCCTCGTGTCTCTCCCCACTTCAATCCATACTTCATGCTGCTGCCCGGATTAGTTTTGTCCAGAAACGCTCTGGGCATATTACTCTCCTCCTCAAAAATCGCCAGTGGCTACCAGTCAATCTGCGCATCAGGCAGAAACTCCTCACCCTGGGCTTCCAGGCTCTCCATCACATCGCCCCCTCTTACCTCACCTCCCTTCTCTCCTTCTACAGCCCACCCCGCACCCTCCGCTCCTCTGCTGCTAATCTCCTCACCGTACCTCGTTCTCGCCTGTCCCGCCATCGACCCCCGGCCCACGTCATCCCCCGGGCCGGTAATGCCCTCCCTCTGCCCATCCGCCAAGCTAGCTCTCTTCCTCCCTTCAAGGCCCGACTGAGAGCTCACTTCCTCCAGGAGGCCTTCCCAGACTGAGTCCCTTCCTTCCTCTCCCCCTCGTCCCCCTCCCCATCCCCCATCTTGCTTCATTCCCTTCCCCACAGCACCTGTATATATGTATATATGTTTGTGCATATTTAGTACACTATTTATTTATTTATTTTACTTGTACATATCTATTCTATTTATTTTATGTTGTTAGTATGTTTGGTTTTGTCTCCCCCTTTTAGACTGTGAGCCCACTGTTGGGTAGGGATTGTCTCTATATGTTGCCAATTTGTACTTCCCAAGCGCTTAGTACAGTGCTCTGCACACAGTAAGCGCTCAATAAATACGATTAAATGAATGAATGAATGAATCGTTGGCTAGTATATTCAGCCCAGAAGGAGTTAATCCTCTGCATGAGTTATTTTTCTTCTAGCCTGCTAAGAGTGCATGTGACGTGTGAATGGGCGTTTCCTGCATTCTGTAAACTTCACTTGTGTTGAAACCTCTCTTATATGGGTACTTCCTGAATTGTCAAATGTTCAGTTCCAGGTAAAACAATGAGAGGAAATGAAGCTACCAGCACAGGTGAAACAGCGATGTTTGAAACAGTGAAACAAACCCATTCTGTAAGAGTTACTTGCGTTGAAACCACTCGGACACGACCATGTATTTGGAAGCCTCATGAAATTTCACCTGTTTCGATCAGTGTTACTTTAGAAATACGGAAAAACACAGCGCTATGCTTTGCTGCGCACTAAGATTCTGCTCTCTTGCTTAGTACACAAGTTAAACAAAACCCCTGACTCACTGTGTGTTTCAATCCTGACAAAAGCCGCTTGCACTGGGATCTGTGTGACACGAAACGTTCCTGAAAATTCAAATATTCTTTATCTTTGACAACTCCGTTACGGTCACAGAAGATTTCTTCACAGATTCTTGCCCTTCGCTTTTCTTCAAGCCCTTCTATGTAAGACTGTAAGCTCTACAGGAGCTCTACAGAAAATGAAACTGTTCAGTTCCAGGTAAAATAGAGAGAAAAAGAAGTTGGGAACACTATTCCTTGCTCTACACTGTGCCGCCTATTAGATGTCTATTCTATTGCGTGAGCAGAGAGAGTTAGTTCTCCGTATGTCATTTTCCCTCTGGCCTGATCTGAATAGTGAATTTTAAGAGTGACTATGCATTCACTCCATTCTGTAAGAGTCACTGTAACATGTAACATCAACCACTGTGATACCAGTATTTGCCGCTTGTACTGATTTTCATCTAGCTTGTTAAATCAGAAAGTTTTATTACTGTGTAGACAATCTTGTTCAAGCCGCTAGCGTTGATGCTCAAGTGGCCTGAAATACCATAAGAACCTCTCTTGAAATTTCAAATGTTCGATATCTTGTCCAACAGTCACAGAGTCACAGAAGATATATATGTGGTACTTGCAAATAGAAAAGCTAGACAAAGTCAGTCTTCTGCACGAGACATTTATTTTCTAGTCTTGCTAAGTAAGAGTGATTATGAGGTTATGAGGGAGCGTTTTCTCCAGCCTGTAAGTCTCACGTACCTTGAAACCCCTCTGCGCACGAAAAGCTAACAAGGAGCTTCATGAAATTTCAAAGGCTGAGTTTCGGGTGAAATAGTAACACCGAATTAGAAGAAACGCACTCCGATCCTTGCACTACCATATGCAGCCTGTAAGGAGTCTAATTTATTTGCCTTTTTTACCTCTTTTCTTCTAGCTTTCGAAATAGCCAAGTAAGAAAGTTCTCAATCATTTCAAAACCTCTATTGTTTAACCTCATGTGGCAAGAAATACCATGTGAGCCCTTCTGGAGATTTCAAATGCTTTAGTGCAACAGACATAGAGTCACAGAAGATGCCTGCACTGATCCTTGTCCTGCATTTTTCAGTACAGAAAGTCGGTTTTCTCTCTGAGTTATTTTTTTTCAAGCAAGGTAAGTCAGATTTAACGTGAGGTGTGAGAAGTGCGTTTTCTCCATTCTGTAAAAGCCACTTATGGTGAAACTCCTATCGCATGAAAAGCTGTATAAACACTTCGGGATATAAGAATGTTCAGTTCCAGGTAAAATAGAGAAAAAAAAGAAACTGTGAACACCGTTCTTGTCTTTTCTATTTGCAATTACCATCTTCTATGCTGCTTTGTAGGGAAGTTAAATAAGAACGTTGATTGAATAGGTCTTTCTCTCAATCTCGTCAAAACCTACACTGTTCCTTGCCTCGCCTTGCTCAGCACATGAGTCAACCTAGGATCTAGACCGAGATGTAATAGTGAATGTAAGGTGTGAGTAACCGTGTTTTTCCGTTCTCTGAGGATCAGATACATTGAAACCCCAGTGGCACAAAAACATAACTGGAAGCATCATAAAATTCAACTGTTGTCTCATGTCAAATAGTGATAGAGGCAGTGAAGACACCAACGCGAATCCTTGCACTGCAATATGCAGCTCATCAGGAGTCTAATTTCCCACACCTACCATTTTTTTTCTAACTTGTTAAGAAAGAAAGCCGTTTGTTTCTCGCAATCTTACAAAGCCACTTGCTTTGAAACGGGTGTGGGATGAAATACTATATGAACTCTTCTTGAAATATAAGTTCAGGTTATTTTACAATAGCTATATTGTAGCAGAAGATGTCTTAGAGGACTTGAAGTAACCAACGCCAATCCTTGAACTGCAGTATGCAGCCTATCGGGAGTCTAATTTGCCGCACTTACCATTTATCTTCTAACTTGTTAAGAAAGATAGCTGTTTGTTTCTCGCAATTCTACCAAGCAACTTGCTTTGGAAAGAGTGTGAAGTGAAATACTATATGAACTCTTCTATAAATACAAATTCAGCTCCCTCTACAATAGTCATATTGTAAAAGAAGCCGTCATAGAGGAATCGACGACACCAACCTCTATCTTTGCACTACAGTATGCAGCCTATAGGGAGTCTAATTTACCGTACCAACTATTATTTTTCTAAGCTAAGAAAGAGAGTCTCTGGAAAGTCTCTGTTGCTCGCAATCCTGTAGAACCACTTGCTTTGAAACCCTTGTGGGACGAAGTACTATATGAACTCGTCTTGAAATATAAATTCAGGTGCATCTACAGTATTAATATTGTAACTGAAGATGTCTTAGAGCAATCGAAATAAACAACGTCAATCTTTGAACTGCAACATGCAGCCTATCGGTAGTCTGATTTTACCATCCGGGCGAATTTTCTTCTAGCTTGTTAAGAAAGAAAACTATTTCTCGCAATCCTGCCACTTGCTTTTCAACACTTACGGGACGAAATACTATATGAACACTTCTTGAAATATAAATTCAGGCCCATCTCCAAAGGTAATATTATAACAGAAGATGTCTTACAGGAATCGAAGAAACCAACGCCAACCCTTGCACTGCAGTATGCAGGTTATCGGGATTCTAATTGACCGCACTTACCACTTTTCTCCTAACTTGTTAGAAAGAAAGCTGTTTGTTTCTCCCAATTCTACGAGGCAACTTGCTTGGAAACAGTTGTGGGACGAAATACCATGTAAACTCTTCTTGAAATATAAATTCAGGTTCATCTACAATAGTAATATTGTTAACAGAAAATGTCTTAGAAAAATCGAAGAAACCAACGTCAAGCCTTGCACTGGAATATGCAGTCTATCGGGAGTCTATTTCACTGCATCAACTATTTTTCTTGTAACGTGCTTAAATAGACAAGCTAAGAAAGAAAGTCGTTTGAATGTCTATTCCCCACAATCCTGTTAAGCCACTTGCTTTGAAACCGGTGTGGGACGAAATACTACATGAACACTTCTTTCACGTCTATGTGCAATAGCAATAATGTAACAGAAGATGTCTTAAGGGAATCGAAGAAACCAACGCCAATCCTTGTAGTATGCAGGCTATCGGGAGTCTAATCCGCCGCAAGTACCATTTTTCTTCTACCTGGTTAAGAAAGAAAGCTGTTTGTTGCTCGCAAACAAACTTGCTTGGGAACTTGCTTTGTTTCCCGCGATATGGGAACAGAAGGTGTCTTAGAGGACCAGAAGAATCTAAGGCTTATCCTTGTACTACAGCAAACAGCCCATAAGTAACCTAATTTATCGCACGCAGCATTTCTCCTCTAACTTGTAAAGGAAGAAACATGCTTGTTTCTCACCATCCTGTAAAGCAAATCGCTTTGAAAACCCTGTGGACGAAATGCTATACGAACGCTTCTAGAAATACAAATTCAACTCCATCTACAATAGTAATATTGTAAAGGAAGATGTCTTAGAGGAATCGAAGAAAACAACCCCTTTCTTTGCACTGCAGCATGCAGCCTAATGGGAGTCTAATATACTGCACCAACCATTTATCGAAAGTAGCTTCAATGTCTGTCTGCTCCTCGCAATCGTGCACAGCACTTAGTTTGAAACTTGTGTGGGAGGAAACATTATATCAACTCGTCTTAAAATATAAATTTAGGTACATGTACAGCAGTGATATTGTAAAGGAAGATGTCTTAGAAGAATCGAAGAAACGAACGCCTATCCTTGCACTGGAGTATGCAGTCGTCTATCGGAAGTCTATTTTACCGCACCAGCCATTTTTCTTGTAACGTGCTTAAATAGACAAGCTAAGAAAGAAAGTCGTTTGAATGTCTATTCCCCACAATCTTGTTAAGCCACTTGTTTCGAAACCGGTGTGTAAGAACCCTTCTTGAAAGATAATTTCACCTCCAAGTGCAATAGTAAAAATGTAAGGGAATCGAAGAAACTAACGCCAATTCTTGCAGTACGCAGGCTATCGGGAATGTAATCCGCCACAAGTACCATTTTTCTTCTCGAAAAGCAACTTGCTTGGAAAGAAGTGTGGGACGAAATACTATATGAACTCTCCCAGAATTAGAAATTCAGGTCCATCTACAATAGTAATATGGGAACAGGAGGTGTCTTGGAGGACTAGAAGAAACTAAGGCTTATCCTTGCACCACAGCATACAGCCCATAGGGAGTCTGATTTACCGCACGTACCATTTTACTTCTAACTTCTTAAGAAGTTAGATACAGTATTGTTTTTAACAATCCTAAGAAACGACTTGTTGTGAAACTCGTGTGAGATAAAATACTACATGAACTCTTCTTGAAAGATAAATTCAGGTTTATCTAGGATAGTAATAGTGCAAACAGGAGCTGTCTTAGAAAAATCCAAAAATACAGAACCCCCAATCCTTGCGCTGCAGTATGCAGCCTATTGGGAGTCTAATTTACCGTACAAACCATTTTCCTTCTGACCTGCTTAATTAAATAAGGAAGAAAAAACCTAAGAAAGAAAGTCGTTTGAATGTCTGGTCCTCGCAGTCCTGTTGAGCCACTTGCTTTGAAACCCGTGTAAGACAAAATACTAAATGAACTCTTCCTTCAGTATAAATTCAGGTCCATCTACCATAACAATATTGTAAAGGAAGATGTCTTAGAGGAATCGAAGAAACGAACTCCTTTCTTTGCACTGCAGTATGCAGCCTATTGGGAGGTTAATTTAGTGCACCAGCCATTTCTCTTAGACGAGCTAAGAAAGAAAGTGGCTTGAATGTCTGTCTGTTCCCCGCAATCCTGCAAAGCACTTGCTTTGGAACCCGTGTGAGACGAAATACTGTATCAACTCTTCTTAAAATATAAATAAAGGTCGGTGTACAACATTGATATTGTAAAGGAAGAAGTCTTTGAAAAATCGCAGACGCGAACCCCTATGCTTGTAATCCAGTATGCAGCTCATCGGGATTCTAATTTACCGCACAACCACTTTTCTTTTAACTTCTTTGTTTCTCGCAAGCCTACAAAGCAACTTGCTTTGAAACGGGTGAAGGGACGGAAATACCATATGAACTCTTCTTGAAATACATATTCAGGTCCATCTACAATAGTAATATTCCAAATAGAAGATGTCTTACAGGAATCGAAGAATCCTTCCACTGCAGTTGGCAGCATATCGCGAGTCTCATTCGTCGTACGTACCTTTTTTCTTCTAACGTGATTCAATAGAGAATTGAATTTCTCTATTCGTTTGAATTTCTGTTCCTCACAATCTTGCAAAGCCGCTTGCTGAAAAGCCCGTATGGGAAGAAAAGGTTAAAGGTTTTTTTTTTTAAATGTAAATGCAGGTCCATCTGCACTAGAAGTATGGTAACAGAAGATGTTTTAGAGGAATCGAAGAAACCAAAGCCTATCCTTGCACTGCTGTATGCAGCTCATCGGGATTCTAATTTACCGCACATACCACTTTTCTTCTAACTTGTTAAGAAAGAAAGCTGTTTGTTTCTCGCAATCATACGAAGCAACTTGCTTTGAATCTCCTGTGGCAAGGAAATATAATATGAACTCTTCTTGAAATATAAATTCAGGTACTTCTACAGAAACCAAAACCAATCCTTGCACTACAGTATGCCGTAAATTTGGGAGTCTATTTTACCGCACCAACCATTTTTCTTCTAACGTGCTGAAATACACAAGCTAAGAAAGAAAGTCTTTTGAAAGTCTGTTGCTCGGAATCCTACAAAGCCATTTGCTTTCAAACCCTGTCGGAAGAAACGCTATATGAACGCTTCTTGAAATATGAATTCAGGTCCATCTCCAATGCTAATATCGTAAGAGAAGATGTCTTAGAGGAATCGAAGAAAAAACGCCTATCCTTGCACTTCCGTTTGCAGCCTTTCGGTAGTCTGATTTACCGCCCCTGCCATTTTTCTTCTAATAGTTAAGAAAGAAAACTGCCTTTTTCTCGCAATCCTGCAAAGCCACTTGCTTTTCAACAGGTGTGGAACGAAATACTATATGAACTCTTCTTGAAATATAAATTCAGGCGCATATACAAAGGTAATAATGTACGAGAAGATGTCATGGAGGAATCGGAGAAACCGACGCCAATCCTTGTACTGCTTGCTGTATGCAGCTCATCGGGATTCTAATTTACCGCACGTACCACTTTTCTTCTAACTTGTTAAGAAAGAAAGCTGTTTGTTCCTCGCAATCCTAAGAAGCGACTTGCTTTGAAACTCGTGTGG